>NW_021451548.1:0-1061 GCF_001605985.2 Dendrobium catenatum
TCATAATTATAGGGAAATGCCAGGGTGAGTAGGAATTAGAAGGTGGTGGAAGCAAAGAGGCCCATTACCTCGAAATTAAGAGCAGCCAGATTAAGCATTTTTGAAGGAGAATTTTTGCAGGCTTTATATCGGTGGTAGGCTTCCTCATTTTCAGTATTAAGAAAATGAGCAGGTTGGCGACTCGACGAGGATGAGCTTCCAGCAGTCATCCGACCTCGTTTAGACATTGCAATAAGGCACGAAACTAAGTGAAGGAGTGAGTGGGGAGAGATTTGAGTGAAAGGAACGGCCTAGGCAAGGGTACTTATATAAAATTTTGACAATCGTACAGTACGATCTCGGATCGTACAGTACGATAGCCAATTAATATCCTGATCGGTCGTTTCGGGAAAAGGAAGTCAAATCGTACAGTACGATAAGTATTGTATAGGACGATCAGGCGAATTTTAATCGTCCCGAGGCCCTCAGTATGACTTTTGACCAAAAGTTTCATACTGTACGAACAGGTGTATCGTACAGTACGATACATAATAAATATCGTACCAAACAACGTTAACTCATATTTGTCCCTTGTGCTGATGTGTATCGTACCGTACTAAATATATGTATCGTACAGTACAATACTCAATAATGTCATACCAACCAAATTTAATTCGTCCCAATCCGTTGCTGACGTGTATCGTATCGTACGAAGAAGAGATATCATACAATACGGTAGGCAATAATGTCGGATGAATATCGTACAATACGATGTAGGTCGTACAGTACGATCAACAGAGCCGAAATCTGCTTGTTGGTGGACGTTATGTAGATTGAGATATATCGTACGGTACGATATGTGTAGCATACAGTACGATGAACAGTCAATGCAGAATTTTCGTGTGGTGAGTGTGTGATGATCAGGAGCAGCCCTAAAAAAAAAATTTGTTTTTTTTGTTTTTTTGTTTTTTTTTATGCAGTTATATCTATGACACCTAATCTAATCCTCAAGGTGCTAAAGGTGTAGAAAGCTAGAGGTTTTGTGAATATGTCTTCCAATTGATCTCCTGTAACGATGTGAT
>NW_021451549.1:0-477 GCF_001605985.2 Dendrobium catenatum
GAGATTTAATTTCACTTATCTAATTGAAGATTCCCTATTAAGCAAGCCATTGACCCTTGTCTTAAATCCCTATCCCTTCCATCAAGCCGCCGGCCCCTCATACCCCTTCTTCCAAATAATTTCCTAAAGCTCCACTTTCCTTATTTAACTCTATCTATTTATGGAAGGAGTTTGAATTTTGAATTAACTCAAATTTAAATCTCAAATCCTTCCAATTTCATTAATCCTATTTTGGAAAGGCCATTAAATAAATCAATTAATCCAAATCTGAATTAATTGAGTAATTAATGCCTTAACTCCAAATACATTGAATCTCGACACATATCCCTCTCCCTCTCTCTTGGCCGAACCCTCCCCTTGCCCACCTCATTATTTCTTTCCCATAAAATCAGCCCCTCACTTTGGAAATACTTCCAAACTCAGCCCTAGACTACCTGCCCCCTCCCTTTCCCATTAAACCCTTTTCCAAACCTGGTA
>NW_021451550.1:0-302 GCF_001605985.2 Dendrobium catenatum
GATTGAGTTTGGTAAGAATGTTTGCTACTATTTTGAATCTAATATGATATATTGTTATGATGCACTTATTGATATCAGATATATGATATGATAATATCATGTGATATCGTAAAGATTCATATGATCCATTGACGGGAGTCAGTGGATGGTAGTCATAAGGAGTTTGGGATTGATTAGGAGCTATAAGGAGTCAAGGTGATTGATTTACATGATTCAAGGGGAGCTATAAGGAGTACAATGATGGGAGTCATAAGGGATGACTAATTGAGAGTTATAAGTATATGAGCAAGATACCTTCTTCT
>NW_021451551.1:0-434 GCF_001605985.2 Dendrobium catenatum
TCGAGGCTTATTTACGCAATTTTAAACCTTGATTAGACTTAATTAGTATTTCAAATAAGGGGAGGAATTAAAACCCAAATTTATGGGATTCAATCCAGGGAAGGGGCCGGCGGCATTGTTAGGGAGAGAGAGAGGGAATTATGGGGAGAGGGTTTCCAAAAATAAAATGATGACTAGGAAAATATGAAATAAAATCCAAATCAATTTAAATTTAATTAATTCAGATTCATTCAAAACTTTCCAAAAATAGAATTTCCAAATTTGGAAAGAAATTGAAATTTCAAATTTCAAATTTCAATGAGAAATAGGTGAGGGTATGTGGGGAGGTGGTGGAACGGAAAGGAGGCCGGCGGCAAGGAGGCTGGCCGGCGAAGCTATGGTGGCCGGCGGGTAAATCTAGGGCCGGCGGCAATAGAAGCTTGGCTTCTTGCTCC
>NW_021451552.1:0-308 GCF_001605985.2 Dendrobium catenatum
AAAATGGAAACAAAGGGATTGCTTATTAACAAATTGGTCAGAATTCAATATCTGTCTTAACAACGAAGATTGTATTTTATTGGATGCTGACTTCTCTCTAGTGGAACTAGAGGTGGTTATTAAAGAGCTAGGGAATAACATTGCACCAGGAATGGATGGGATCACCTATTCTTTCTTTAAAGCTTACTGGGACATCATCAAAAATGAAGTTTGGAATGCAATTCTTCTTTGCTTTAAAACTGGTAAAATGTCTTCTTCTTGGAAGGAAACCTTGGTAATTCTCATCCCTAAGATAAACAATCCTATTT
>NW_021451553.1:0-245 GCF_001605985.2 Dendrobium catenatum
CTAGAAGACAATAAATCAGTATAAGTGTCAAATCACTAAAGCAATCATAATATCAATACTATAATTAGTAGATAAATGATATAAAACGATAAAATTAAATCATGTATAAAGACAATCAAAATTAAATAAATGTAATAAAATTATATAAGAGTGTACACATGCTATCTAGTTATTCTATATTTGTATTAAATCAATATCTTAATCATATGCTAAGTATATTTTATAAATCATGTACTCAATATATA
>NW_021451554.1:0-607 GCF_001605985.2 Dendrobium catenatum
CAAGTCAAGCTATTCAAGTTTATTTCAACAAATATCCTAGTGGTCGTAGGGATAAAGAAAATTAGCTAGTTATCATAAAAATAAAAGTACTGGGAATAATTGATCAATAATATATTGTAACAACTGTACATTAAGAGGATGAGATATCATGTTATAGGCCTATTAAAATTGTTCAACTAGCTCATTAAGTGAGAACGATGATGAAAGTGAATATACCTTGGAGAGTAATGAAAATATTTTTGATTATGAGTAGTTTTTATAATTTAGAATTATAGCTTTTATAATTTATAATTATAGAATTATAATTTTTGTAATATTTCTGGATAGTTTTGTACTTATAGAATTGCACTTTTTGAATTTTGAACAATAATAATGTCAATCATTATTTTGTATTCTATAATTCATTAATTTTGTAATTTATTAATATGAATTCTATATTCTTAAACAGTGGAGGTCTAGTTATTGAATAACCCTCAGGTGTATTTCCGTTTCCAAATGTAGCCATCTATTTTAATCAAAATGTAGTCTAAACTTATGATTTTGAAATAAAGCTCTGATACCACTTGTTGAAACTCGTTCAATGAGAATTAGGATGTTAAGCTTAATT
>NW_021451555.1:0-377 GCF_001605985.2 Dendrobium catenatum
AGAGTCTAAGGATTTAAACATTTATTCTATTGACAATATTCTTGGTTCGCTTATTGCTTACGAGCAAGGAGTTTACCCAAAAGAACTTAGTGAGAGGTATACCAAAACTAGACTTTTCTAAGGACCACCTCTATGATGCATGTCAATTAGGAAAATAGGTGAAGTCCTCTTTTCAGTCCAATAAGTATCTTAGAACAAATAAACCATTGGAGATTTTGCATATGAATCTTTTTGGACCAGTTGGAACTTTGAGTCTAGGAGGGAAGATATACGGTTTTGTAATTGTGGATGATTTCTCAAGATTTACATGGGTTAGATTTCTTTTTCATAAGAGTGAATTATTTGAGGAATTTAGAAATTTTTCGACTTGGATTCAA
>NW_021451556.1:0-233 GCF_001605985.2 Dendrobium catenatum
CCTCGAATAGAATTGGACCGGTCCCTGTTGGACCGGTTCAACCGGCCCAGGATGGGCCGGTCTAACAGCATATTGGATCTCTTTGTGAGGTTCGTGGCTTTACTTTCCGCATATACTTCGTTTGTTCTTCTTCTCCCTCAAGAAATCCTCACCCCACCACTTCCTTGGAGAACCCGAGCCCCTCTCTCCTTGTCGCCGGCCTACTTGGGCTCACAAGCTGCCGGCCACCTTCC
>NW_021451557.1:0-250 GCF_001605985.2 Dendrobium catenatum
CTTGTTAATAAATTGTTGTAGGAGCTAAGTTAGGATTTAAGTGGGGCTGCTGAGCAAGTTGGTGCCAATTAGTCTCAACTCTACTACCCAACCACAATTATTTAATGGTTTTAAATTAATATTCCACATCATGTTGGTAGCTCAACCAGCAAAAATACTGCACAATTTTAAGATTTCGTTTGGGACGATTTTCTTGCTGCTTCTTAAAGCAATTTTTTAGTACAAAGTTTTTAATTTTTGTATTAAATAA
>NW_021451558.1:0-327 GCF_001605985.2 Dendrobium catenatum
AAAGTAAGAAAGGTGGAGGCTGTCCAGAAGATGAAACTGAATTATAAAAAAGTTTTTGTTCCTAAACAAATCTGCAAGGAGGTTAATAAGGATTCTGTGATCAAGGAGGGTGTTACTATCCCTTGTTTGGATAGTGAGTTGAGCAGTGAGAAGCTGCTAGATCAACCTGTTTTGATCCCGAGCAATGAGGAATTGGCTGTCAACCAATCTGTACTACCTCTGGTGATTTCTCCTAAATCATCCTCCACCAATCCTAACAGATTTGTTGTCTTATCAGAATTGGATGGTACAAATATGATTGAATCTGCTGATGCTTCAGAAGCTATC
>NW_021451559.1:0-1288 GCF_001605985.2 Dendrobium catenatum
TTAATTTCAACCAAACTTGGGTCAAGGATTTGACTTGATCAAATTGACCAAGCCAGACCCAAAGACCACTTCTCCTTGGTTCAATGGGTCAAACTATGTTTACTAAGCCCAAACCTAAGCCATAGGTCAACCCAGGTTGACACAATTAGCCCAATTGAGCCTAATTCAATTTTAAATCAATTCAAACCCATCCTAGGCTCAAACCCCTTACAATCTTTCACCTAATTGACCAAGTTGATAAAGCCCAGCCTTGACTTGGTCAACCCAAGTCTTATTAGGTGAAATTGACCTATTTAGGTCAATTTAAACCCTATTCATGCATTTACAACATTTCCTAATGCTCCGTTGGTTCAAACCATGTCTAATAAACTAAATTCCCTCCTAATTAGCCATAGGATGGATCTTAGCTATCGATCTAATGCCAAGGGCTTTAAATAGGGACTTAGGGTTTCTTTGGAAGAGGCTTTTACATTATTTCTATTTCGAAGAGCCCCAACCCGAGAACTCTCGTGTGTGAGTGCCTTTAGACACCCTCCCTCCACCTTTCCCAACCTAAATCCACCAGTTAAAGCTCATCGGTGATGATCCTCCGATGAATTAAAGGCCATACTCTTCCTAGATGAATTTGTGATGATCACGGGCTCGTTTGGCGGCAATTTCAACTAGAAAATTATACAATGACAATCTATAAATTCAACCCTATAAAGATCCCGAATATTTAACGGTATAATCTCTCAAAAACCCTAAACCTAGGTCACCACACATAGATCTAAATAACTTTTCACACCATGCATTTTTTAACGCAAAATTACTCCCCAACGAATGCTCTTCACTTTTATTACTTACGTTTAAAATTTCATTGCATTTGGTTAAGCCGTTCGAGAGAACGAGTTGAAAAATGCTTTAGGGGTTCAGTGTTCGTCTTATTCATTTATTACAGAATTCGGATTGTTGATTGTACGAGCAACGATCGAGATTGAGTCGTTCAATAATCTCTTCCGACTCTGTATTAACGGATGAAGGAGTTTATGCTCATCTGCCTCGATGAGAATCGTTGATTCCAAACCACACGGAACCAACAACCCGGATCAAGGCTGACATAGCTAAGTAGCCAAAGATTTAATTGTGTAGCCTTTGCAATTATTTGCAATGATTGCTCGACAACGCAATCATTACAAATGATTAGCCCCAAGACTATTGAGCCAATCTCGCTCCGCAACGTGTATGACCGCCATCGCTGCCACCGGATTAAATTTTTTTATTAGTTTTAATTATTTTTAAATCTATT
>NW_021451560.1:0-465 GCF_001605985.2 Dendrobium catenatum
GAAGAGATATATTTTATCTCTTTATTTTAGAGAGAGGAAGGGAATGGGGAAGAGAGTTAGGGATGGAGAAGATGATGAAGTTGTAGGGAAGGACTTGTAAAGAGAGGTGAGGAATTTTTTTCTTTTTTTTTACTATTTAGAGAGAGAATATGGGAGAGAGGAAGAGTGTGAGGTTAGGAGGGAGAGAGAGTGAGGTAGATTGAGAGGTAGGAGGAGGAATAAGGAAAAGAAGATAGGGACAACAACAACATCAAGCCTTTGTCTCACTACGTGGGGTCAGCTATATGAATCCTTTTTCGACATTGTGTCCGGTTAAAAGTCAAAAGTTTCATTTAAATCTAATAAAGAAAGATCATTTCTAATATTTTCTAAAGAAAAAAAAAAGAAGAAGAAGGAAGAAAGTTTAAGTATAAAGAAAGTTTAAGAAGGAAGGAAGAAAGAAGAATAGAAAGAAGAGGAAGAAGA
>NW_021451561.1:0-662 GCF_001605985.2 Dendrobium catenatum
CTTCAAGTGTTCCCTATCAAATTGGTATCAGAACGGTCTCCAGGCTGTTTTTGGAGAATTCCTGCAACATATTTTTCTATTTTGGACGATATTTTTGCTGTTTATAGGGGGGAAATCCGAATTTTTGAGCCTAACAAACAGCCGTGGATATATGGCAACTTGAAGTAGTAGAAGGGAAGATAGATAGGAAGTACTTGAGTTTGCGAGTAACCCTAAGGGTAATACTTGAGTTCGCAAGCAAACCTAATAAGGATTGGCAAAAACAGCGAGAAAAAGGGCTGATTTCAGAGATAAATCAGCAAAAACCGTCAAGGAATTTTAGTAGATTGTAGAAGAAACACAAGGGAAATACTTTGATTCAATCCACGAACAAGAAAAACAAACCGAGATACAAATTTCTTCAATTCGAGAGGAAGAAATACTCTCCAAATCTCTAACAATGCCTAGAGCCCACACCAAACAAACCCAAGATCTCAATCTCAAGATACTCTAACCCTAGCCTCCAAAAGACTAATTAAAGCCAAAGGAAGCTTACAAAATCCCTAAACAGTCCCTAATTCAAAATTTTCCTCCTTAACACAATTTCATTAGGTAGAGGGCCCCACTAGGGCTTCCTACCCCTCCCTTGGTTCCGCCCAAAGCTTGGGCTGGCGGCTATAGCA
>NW_021451562.1:0-318 GCF_001605985.2 Dendrobium catenatum
GGCCAGTTCTATAGGGCTTAACATCCCTGACGAACTCTCATTTATTACTAAAATTTTAATGGTTGTTTAAATTGAAAAATAATAGTATTTATAAAACCAAAGCTATGAGGTTTATTTCACCCTCCTTGGGGCTAAGCTAGAAGCCTTATAAGCCTTGGTTATCAAGAAATTACCTATTTATTTAAATTTGATTATTGGTTGGCAATTTTAATTAATTCAATTCATCTGGTTTAATTCATTAAGCTAGTTATTTCCTGAATTTTTGATGATTTATTGAATTTTTTATATTTATTGGATCATTTAATTAGTTAATTTTGT
>NW_021451563.1:0-203 GCF_001605985.2 Dendrobium catenatum
GGGGGGGGGACCACCGGAGTTTAAACTCCATTGGTTCCCACTATCGCCAGCCAAGGTCTGGGTCGTGTTGACTTAGAAAGGATGATGGGGACATGATGAGCTCGAGGGTAATCTCACTTGGATTTGGGGGAGTCCAAAATTCAATTGAATGGCTCGAGTTGACCCAAGCCTGCTCGGTTTGGGTCAAATTAGGCTCAACCTAG
>NW_021451564.1:0-1204 GCF_001605985.2 Dendrobium catenatum
GGGCTATATATATCCTTGTACAAATGACTCAAGAAATAAAAAGATGGCGATGCCCTCTTGGCTGACATATGACCTCCCTTAAGTAAAGGGTAAAAACGGAAACACTAATAAAGCAAATACAACATAACATAATAATAAGAAAAATACATAATACGACTCAGAAGTACATCGGCTCAATCGTGGCCATAGATCGACAGCCATGTCTCTGATAAACTTTCCAAGCTCTGATGTCCCCATCAACTCCTCTCTTTCTACCATTTCTACTTATCAGGAGACTTACCTGAAAAATTTTAGTTTGACAAAATGAGTTTACAAAATAAATTCATTTTGTACATTTTCTAGTTATTCATTTTCCATCTTTCATTTTGTACAAGAGCACTATTTAAGTATTTTTACCAACATAAGTACAACCATTTTAATTTCCATTTCTATTTAATGTGCGCCTGTACGTTACTTCTCTAGACAATACCATACTGGGGTGAACTCCTATAATTTACATGCATATACATTTTTCCTTTCATTTTTGCATTTGGTTCATTTGTCTTTATTTGCTTGTCTTTAGATGACTTTGTTAGAATATATATATATATATATACATTTTAAACTTTCTTTTTCTTTCAATATATTTTCAATCCATATATACATATTTCACATAATACATTCATATATACTAATATTATCTTGTCACTTTAATGGCTATTTTTTATCATTCATCATTGTGAATATAATAACTTTCAAACATTTATAATTGAATAAATATCTAGGAGACTGTATGTAATAAAATATAATTATGTAATATCCATAAAATAATAGTAATTACCGACTTTATTCTCTTTCGCGTTCAAATCCTTCAAAATCTTCAATTTTTTGAAATTAACTTCCAATATTCGTCTCAATTCAAATATTTAATTCCCCTTATGTTCCAAAATAATATTAATTGGCATTAAATATTATTATATAAAATTTGAAGAAATCATCAAAGCAATAATAAATGCCAAATTCTTCTAATTAACAAACTATTTTTCTAATCATGTTGCATATATAATTTTCTAAAATAGATCAAAAATTTCATTTATATAACTTGCATCTTTTATCTTTCTAAATCTTTCCTTAAATCTTTCCTTCTTAGCAATAAAGCTTTCATTCTCTGTTGAATCAGGTTTACTTCTCTTGGATTTTCCTTATAGACTAGAAATATTTTTAT
>NW_021451565.1:0-644 GCF_001605985.2 Dendrobium catenatum
TTTCCGTTACCGAAATTCTTGCCTATCTTTGTATTGACGGCACTTTTACCGCGTAACTTTTGGTATGTTGTTGAAATGATATTTTTGCATGTTCTGAGTATTTTCTGGAAAGTTTTCACCAGGTATTTTGAATTATGTGGGATTTTTATCAAATAGAAAATTATCCGAATGTTGAAAAATATTGCTTCAGTACAAGTAAAGCTTTGGAATGATGTTTTATCCGATTTCTGGTAATTTGGTAATTTTTCTGAAACTGTGTATTTTGTCTATGTTTGGGATTTCTGTCGACTGTACTATATTTTAAGGATTCTCTTCATTTGAGTTAAATCATGTTTATTGATTGGAATGCATTAATAAGATATATATGAATGTGGATATATGATTGAATATACTACTATTACTAAAAGACAAGTAAAGACTAGTTAAACCATTGGTTAAAGATCGACCTGTAAAGGATGGTGGGCCGACGGGCTTTCCTTTAAAAAGGGTTTGGTGTTATCCTCTATTAATCACGTGATATACGATTGGGAGTCACAGCTTTCCCTGTTCTCTAGTTTTTTTGGCTTTTCCAGTGGTTTTAGGTCTCTATCAGAGGTCCAGTTGTTGCTGCCGATCCGTGGGTTGCATCACATATTAGGTTCAAG
>NW_021451566.1:0-396 GCF_001605985.2 Dendrobium catenatum
GAACTTTGAAGTCCAGTCTTTTCCTCGTATTGATCTTGACCCAGCCAACACGCACCCAGTTATTAGTTTTTTTTTTTTGGATGAATGGTGCTATTTTTTAAGGATTAATTATCCTATGCGGTCACCGAATGTAGTCAGATACCAATCAAAATGCGTCACGTCATCCGTGCGCTCGGTACCATAGCTCATTACGGCGGCTTAATACTCCTGATGTGATGCATTCTGATTGGTCTCTTGACGGTGTTTTGTGTCCGGTCTTCACACAGAATAATTTGATTGCTGAATCAGATGAAAAATTTTATGAAGATATTTTGATTTATTTTATGTCTAAATGGACTTTAAAGTTTTTGGATTTCCTCTAATTTTTTTAGTATTATATATGATTTTCAAGATTCA
>NW_021451567.1:0-249 GCF_001605985.2 Dendrobium catenatum
CTAAATACAATATAAAGTAAATACAATATATTTAGAGTAATTTATAATATTTGGTTTTTTGTTGAATAAAATCAAGAGATTGTTTTTATGTTTGGATGAAACAAATCATTACTTTTAACCAATAATAGTCAACCAATGGTAGTGCCAATTGAAGTGGCAAAAGCGATTGTTAATGGCGGTGATCATGTGTGCGTGTGCGTGGAGTATTTAATGGTGGTGATAGTGGGTGACAGTATTTAATGGAACGAG
>NW_021451569.1:0-274 GCF_001605985.2 Dendrobium catenatum
AGCTAGAGAAAGAGAGAGAGAGAGAGAGAGAGAGAGAGAGCAAGAGAGAGTGAGTGAGAGAGAGTAATAGAGAGCGAGAGAGAGATATAGAGAGCAAGAGATATAGAGAAAGCAAGAAAGCGGAAGAGAGAGAGAGTGGAGAGAGAGAGAGAGAAAGAGAGGAGAGAGAGGGAGAGCAATAGAGAGAGAGAGTAAGAGAGAGTGAGAGAGAGAAAAAGACCAAGAGAGAGAGAGGGAGAGCTCAAATTTCTCTAAGTACAAAGATACTTATATT
>NW_021451570.1:0-301 GCF_001605985.2 Dendrobium catenatum
ACTCTTCGATCCGTGGGCTGCGATCGAAGTTAGTTTCTTCTTGGGATGATGCAGTTGGTTGATAATGGGATCCCCTGGAGGATTCTCCGGGGTGTCGACCATCAAAGGAATGATCAATTGGGACCATCTTAGGGACCCATTTTTTATGACTTCTATTAATGGGGGCGAATCTCTGGGAGGCTGCACCAGATGTCACGCCCGTACTTGTTTGTTTGTCAAGTGCTTTTCTTTCATATGGTCTTGACCTCCAAACTTGTTTGTCTCTTCGCTGGGCCCTTTCGACGGCGGATTCTTGGACACG
>NW_021451571.1:0-234 GCF_001605985.2 Dendrobium catenatum
GAAAGTAATGCCTGGCGGCTCGTTCATTAAGAAGGTAGTCATCATTCTTCCCTTCGTGTGCTACTTCAGCTAAGTCCTGTAAATCTGTCGAACTATAAGGATTAGCAAATCCGGTGTAGAAGGAATGAAAAAGTTTAACTCTCTATTTATCAGCATTTTCATTACCTTGCTCTAATCCCTCATTAATCATAATTAATCAGGTTTGATTAACTATGATTATTTATAATTGAATGT
>NW_021451572.1:0-205 GCF_001605985.2 Dendrobium catenatum
AATTTTTTAATTGGATATGGTTGTAGTTTAAATTATACTTTTATTAGTTTACCATCTCTTGCATTATCTCTTTCTCATCATATCCTTTATATTTTTTGTATAAGATTATATTTCATATCTTAAGCTTTTATTGATACAGATTTTTGAATGTCATCACCTTTTTCTTTTGATATTTTCATTTTTCTTTTTTTTAAAGAACTATATG
>NW_021451573.1:0-332 GCF_001605985.2 Dendrobium catenatum
CGGCAGTGGTCGAGGATGAGCTTCTTCCTTCTCTTCTTGCTTGGATCCTCTCTTGTGAAGAATGAGGGCTCTATTTATAGATTTTTTGTTGGATATTCGTGCATCGCTAAGACAAAAAGTTTACTCACTCTACCGCCACAAATCTTTCAGACCGCAATAGTGCTATTACAGATAAATTGCAAACAATAAAACAGACATAAGGATTGTTTGGGACGATAATATTTTAAAAAGTTGACTGTGAAGTTATTGTGGGGAAAACAACTTTTTTATTCTTGTTGCAAAAAATTAATTTTCTATCATAGAAATTTTTGAAATGCATTGACAAAGCAACA
>NW_021451574.1:0-269 GCF_001605985.2 Dendrobium catenatum
TGTCGATTACACATCTTAGGTTGGTCAGAACTGAGGGACAATGCCCCCTAACCTAAGTGGGCCTACCAGCGAAGCAACTGGTACTTAATTGGTCGGGGGGCGGTTTGGTTTCGTGCAACGCCCCCGCTGCAGGAACAGGCAGGCGGTTCTCATTGGAAAGTCAACGCCCCACCCCAACGTGAGAGTCTTGCCTTTTCAGCCTACGCTTGCTGCTTGCAGCATGGATTCTTTAGATCTAAAGAATCCATGCTTCCCCCGCCCCGGAGCGA
>NW_021451575.1:0-1342 GCF_001605985.2 Dendrobium catenatum
AGAGCAATAGAAAGAGAGAAACATTGAGACATAGAGAGAGAGAGAGAGCAAGAGAGAGAGAAAGACATAGAGAGATAGAGCGAGAGAGAGCAAGAATGAGCAAGGGAGAGAGCAAGAGAATGCAAGAGAGAGAGAGAGAAACTGGAGAAAGAGAGCAAGAGAGAGATATAGAGAGAGTGAGAAAAAGAGAAAGAGAGTGAGAGAGAGAAATAGAGAGAGAGAGAGGAAGAGAGAGAGAGAGCAAGAAGGAGAAAGGGAAAGAGAAACAGAATACAAGAGTGAGAGATAGAGTAGGAGAGCAATAGAGAGAGAGAGAAGGAGCAAGGGAGAGAGCAAGAGAGTACAAGAAGAAACAAGGGAGAGAGCAAGAGAGTGCAAGAGAGAGAGAGAGAGGGAGACTGACAGAGAGCAAGAGAGAGAGAAAGAGAAAGAGAGTAAGAGAGAGAGAGAGAGAGAGAGAGAGAGAAAGCAAGAGAGAGGGCAAGAGAGAGAGAGAAGAAGAGAGATAGAGAGAGAGAGATAGAGAGAGAGCAAGGAGCAAGGGAGAGAGCAAGAAAATGCAAGAGAGAGAGAGAGAAAGAGAGAGCAAGACGTACGGAGCAAGGGAGAGAGCAAGAGAGTGAAAGAGAAAGTAAAAGAGAGCAAGAGGGGAGAGAGAAAGAGCAAGGGAGGGAGCAAGAGAGAAAAAGAAAGAAAGTAAGAGAAAGAGAGAGCAAGGGAGAGAAAGAGAAAGAGAGAGAGATAAAGGGAGAGAGAGAGTGAGAATAAGATAAAGAGAGCAAGAGAGAGAAAGTGAGAGAGAAAGAAAGAGAGAAAGAGAGAAAGAGAGAGAGAGAGAGAGCAATAAGGAGAAGGGAGGGAGCAAGAAGGTGCAAGGAGCAAGGGAGAGAGTGAGAGAGTGCAAGAGAGAGAGAGATAGAAAGAAAGAGAGAGAGAGAGAGCAAGAGAGAGCAAGAGAATGTAAAAGAGAGAAAGAGAGAGCAAGGGAGAGAAAGAGAAAGAGGGGAAGAGAGCTAGAAAGAGCAAGGGAAAAGAAGGAGAGAGCAAGAGAGTGCAAGATGGAGCAAGGGAGAGAGCAAGAGAATGCAAGAAGGAGCAAGAGCAAGAGAAAGCAAGAGAGAGAGAGAGAGAGGGACAGAGAGAGAGCGAGAGAGAGATAGAGAGAGAGAGAAAGAGAGAGTGAGAGAGAGAGAGTGAGAGAAGGAGAGAGAGAGAGAGAGAGAGAGAGAAAGAGAGCAAGAAAGAGTAAGGGGGAGAGCAAGAGAAAGATAACAAGAAAAAAGGGAGCAAGAGAGAGAGAGAGAAAGTGAGAGTAAGAGAGAGAGCGAGAGAGAGAGAGAGA
>NW_021451576.1:0-286 GCF_001605985.2 Dendrobium catenatum
ATAAGTTAATCATCATAAGCAGTGAAGCTCATGTTTGAATTTTTTTGGTAAATGATAAGTAATAAATCTCAAAATATTTGACTTGAATTTGTGATCCAAAGAAATAACATTTTCCTTCAACCACCAGGCCACAAATTCTTTCACAAATTCAAGCATTTCATGGAAGAACTAGCAAACAAAAAAGAAAACTTGCAAAACTGGAGTTACGAGATGGGACCTGCTATTATTTTGGCTTCTCTATGATCCTCCTCAAGCTTGCTAACATTCTCACTCAAAGCAACATAAG
>NW_021451577.1:0-277 GCF_001605985.2 Dendrobium catenatum
CCCGTTCAAGGGGGAGTTTCTTTTCATTTGGATATCCGGAATTGACAAATCAAGATGTTCGTGAGAAGACGAAGAGATGGACAACGAGAAGAGTCCCAAATCTCAAAGTCATTTGATTTAGGATTAGAAATCCTGGTTGTAGTCAGTGGTGGCCGGCCACTTTACTTTCATGCAATTTTGGATGTAATAATAAGTGGCACTTGCCATATGGACTTTCAATTTGAGCATTTAATTTGATTTATTTATTTAATTGATTGTGCAGTAGAACTACCTGTTT
>NW_021451578.1:0-1499 GCF_001605985.2 Dendrobium catenatum
TCAATGCATTAAAATATGTATTTCCTTTTTAAAGCTAAAATAAATGTATGTGGGCACCAAAAATGTAAACTTCATAGTGAATTTTCAATTAAATCTAATTGATTATTATTAAATCTAGCTCCTTTAATTATATCAATTTTCTAAAAGTTAATACATTACTTGAAAGGAATTTCACCTATACTTTTATTTTTTTTAATGGTGTAATTAGATTGAACCAATTGAATCAAATTGAGATTTAATAAAAGTGTTCTTAAGCTGTGTATATGCAAATAGATTATTTTGAGCCTTAAACCAACATACAAACCATGGTTAAATACATGGGTTAGAAGGGATGAGCATAATATAATTGGCCAATGGTGTTTCTCCTTGTTTAGCTTCCAATCATAATGATAGTGCACCTGAAATTTGCCTAAGTTCATTTCAAGCTTCCAAGTGTTGAGATAGGTTGGTTTGTGAATGAATTAACCAAAATATGGTTCATCAATAGATATCTTTGGGCTATAAGAGAAACCATAAGCAAGTGACCATGATTGTGCATTGACTCAACTCCTAGTCACCTACAATATCCTCTACCCATTTGAATTCTTTCGGCCACTGTTATCAAGGGCCCGGTAATAGATTAAGTTCCAAACACACGATGGTGGTTTCTAATGGTGATTGTTGACATTGAATATCAAGTAGAGCTCTAGGGTTCTTCAGATCTGCAAGTTCTATTTAATCTCAAGTCTAGTCATCTCTAATGTAGAGAATATGACTCTAATTATATTATTCAGGGAGTGGCATATTGATAAAGTTAGCCATTTTTAGTAAACCTCCATTGAACAATTTAAATTGAATTATTTGATCATAGACTATTTGTTTTGCATCTAAGTATCTTAATGATCTTGAACTCATTGAATTCGTCTTGTGAAGCTACTCGATTTGATTATAAGTATGTAAAGTTTGAAGATCGTTTAGTCCTTCAATTAATATTTTACTTAATTTGAGTTCATTTGGACAAATGATGTCATTTTTGGTAGCATTGATTTCGTCTTGTTAAGATGCTCAGTTTAATCATATGTTTGCTGAAATTGAAATTTGGATAGTTTTAAATTTCATAATATAAATAATACATGAAGATTCATTGTAATCAGCATATCAAAATTAAATAAATTTATTTAGATATAATATCTATAAAATCAAATAGATTTGATTTAAAATTTTAAATTAATTAACTTTTTTAAGAGTAGAGGGAATATCTAATGAGATTGGAAGTACCTGTAAGAGTGAGATAAAAGTTTGTGGATATCCACATGTACTTCCAACTTCAAAATATCAATTAGGTGTCTGTGGATATCTTCAAATTGATTATAATGATATGTCTTCTAAGTTGATGAAGATTGTTATTGCAGAAAAGTTGGACACTCGCATAAACTAAGGCGGCCATGAAAATCAACTTCTACAATTCTTGTGTTCTGTCTTGCACTCACCTGCAAGGCAATGGACGTCGGAGTGGGCCT
>NW_021451579.1:0-206 GCF_001605985.2 Dendrobium catenatum
TCGAGCTCAAGAAACCATGAAAAATAAATTAAAAAAAAAAAAGATTTTAGGCTTAAAGGGTCCCATTTGGTCAATTCTGGTTGACCTGGTCAACTGGGTTGACCCAGGGTCCAAGCTCGGGCTCGACAGACTCGACTCGACCCACTGAACCCAGTGGGGAGGGCTATAGTGTCACGACCCGACCCGACGGGGACGGATCCCGCCCG
>NW_021451580.1:0-490 GCF_001605985.2 Dendrobium catenatum
GAAAGCAATAAAAAAGCCGTCCCAAACGAACCCTAAGACTTCGTTTGGGACAACTTCTTTGTTGCTTTTTAAAGCGGCTTTTTAGTACAAAAATTTCTTGAGTTAATTTTTTTTTATTAAAATAAGAATTTTTTATACTAAAAAGCAGTTTTATAAAATAGCAAAAAAGCTGTCCCAAACTAAGTCTAAGACTCATGGGAGATTGTTAATGTTAATTTATGAAGTCTATTATTTTGTCCTATGGATGAAATGTGCTACGTATGTGAATCAACCTTCATGATAAGGATGTCAGAAGGGTTGAAGGGGGCAGAGAGCCCCCTACAAAGGAATTTAAAGGCAAGCCCTTAAAAGATATCTAACATCTATAATTATTTCATTAAGAGTTTTGAGAAATTTTTTTATCTTTTTTAACTGCCATAATTTTTTTCTTTACGAAGAGAATAAAGTTTCATGTTCTATTGTAAAGGAGAGATCGGGATTGTATTTTCGC
>NW_021451581.1:0-232 GCF_001605985.2 Dendrobium catenatum
AACCTAATTAATAGACTCATCAAAATTGGCTGAGGATAGATTTATCTGGAAGGAACAATATCCTTCTTGGGTAGCCAGCGTTGTGCCCGTTCGAAAGAAAAATGGTCAAATCCGGGTCTGCATTGACTACAGAGACCCGAATAAGGCATGTCCTAAGGATGAATTTCCTTTGCCAATTCCAAAACTCATGGTGGGCATCGCCTCCTCGCATGTTATTTTCTCCTTTATGGAT
>NW_021451582.1:0-201 GCF_001605985.2 Dendrobium catenatum
TCGTGGTTTTATTTATTTATTTATTTTATTCTTTTTCATTATCTTTTCATTTTTCTCCTTGTCGACATCC
This sequence comes from Dendrobium catenatum, assembly GCF_001605985.2. NCBI lineage: Eukaryota > Viridiplantae > Streptophyta > Magnoliopsida > Asparagales > Orchidaceae > Dendrobium > Dendrobium catenatum. The sequence continues at coordinate 71 of NW_021451582.1, forward strand.
CCATCCTCCACCCAAGCCACTGGCCACCTCTTCACAATCCCGCCGGCCACCTTTTCACAACCCGTCGGCCACCTCTTCACAACCAGCCGGCCAACTCCCTTCATCATCCCATTGAAGTTTCCTAATTTAGG
>NW_021451583.1:0-288 GCF_001605985.2 Dendrobium catenatum
AAAATCCAAGTCAGAGAGGAACAGTAAGGGAACGAGGACTCACAATCTCCCCACCTTAGAAAAATGCCGTCCCGACATTTCCCTACAGGTGCGAGACAAAGACAACGCAAAAACAAATCGATCTAAATCAAAATCCAAATTAAAACTCGTCAAAATCCATACAAGACACACAATGCAATCAATCACATGTCAATATGCATGATCAAATGTCAGTCAATCAATCGGTTAGTCAAATCAATCTTACCAGTAGGACTTTCTGTGCGTTGTTGATCCTCACGATGCTGTAAA
>NW_021451584.1:0-1056 GCF_001605985.2 Dendrobium catenatum
AAAGCTTATTTCAATTAGGAAATAATTCCAAATCAATAGATGGGGGCTTCTCAAGGCTATATATTAATCACCAACTCAACTACTCTGTAGATGACCAGATCAAGTCGAACTTTTTTATTAAGGCTATATATTTTCATTTATTTTCTATATAGTTATGTATGTAGCAAATTCTATAACACTAAAAATCCTAACTCAAATATAAGTATGAGGTCGATGGGTGAGCTCAATTTATGCAATTTTACTCAAATTTTCTCTAAAATCCAATTTCCTATATTGAGGCTTATTTTGCTAGGAATATCATAACTTTTTGTCTGTAATTTTTTTCTCAACCAACTTATCAGCTCTCTTCTACTCAGTGTCCTAATATCATTGGGTTGAACTCAACATTCTCAAAAGTATGATGAACATAGAGCATGCTAATAACCAGAAGATAGGTATTATGCGACGCAAAACAACATTAAAAAGACGCGAAGAAACTATTAATATGGAAAATCAAGAATATGTGATTGCCCCTCAACTTGTTGAATTCAATGAGAGGATGACTTAAATGATTTAAGAGTAGTGAAGAGAATCCCAAGAACCACTCATAGAGTGGAATTGCATAAGAAGTCTTCTAATTCTATGGTGAGAAGAAGAAGACTCTTCGAAAGCAGAGCATTGACCTCTACTCAAGTCGCTAATGAAACATATTATCCTATCAATGAGGGGTCGACTTTAACTCTTCATCATGTAGAGCATGTATAGAGGAGAATTAAGACCATAAGGTCTACTCTTCATCATTGATGCATGTTCACACAATGTGATGATTCATACGCCATTAAATAAAAGATACTATCACATTTGAAATTATATATGTTTTGTCTTTACATGATTGTATTGATAGCTTTGATGAAAGATGTGGAGAGTAGTCAGGTACTCAAGTTCTCAGGGTGATGTTGACGCTGATACAAATAAAAGCTGCATTTGACTCTGAAAAAGGCTCAAGAGTCGAGTGTATGGAAGAACAACCCGTGACAAACTCCAAATTCAATAGAGCTACTCATGGCATGCGGAAAA
>NW_021451585.1:0-241 GCF_001605985.2 Dendrobium catenatum
CATGTTCTTTATGTTGAGAACTGCCAATAACTCTAATAGAGAGATGTCCCAGTGTAGGGAATTATTGCCAAAAGCTAATAAGAACCTCCCTTTGTCATCACGGATTACTCCACCAATTCCCGCCAAGTGGTTTCTTTTAAGAGCAGCATCAATATTAATTTTAACCCATCCAGAGGGAGGAGGATGCCAAGTTGAATTCAGCCTTAGCTGGTTAGCATCCCAGTGTTCCTTTCGGGTTATA
>NW_021451586.1:0-297 GCF_001605985.2 Dendrobium catenatum
CACCGATAGCAACGTGTGGATACTCTGTTCGAATAAAAAATAAATAAAAATCTTTTAGTTAATCATCAAAACATCCCATCTATGAGGCCAAGATAAGCTGCCTAAATAATAATATGAATAATATATATGTTTGATGATGGACAGTATAATTTTTATCTTTTTGCACTTTTTCGTTACTCCAATAAATCTCCTTTGTAACAATGATTTGATGGATAATAGATTTTTTTAGAAAAACAAAAACATAAGGCCGAAGCCAAAAATTCTAATAAAAGCAAATTTTTTTTTTTTTGACAAGTA
>NW_021451587.1:0-1514 GCF_001605985.2 Dendrobium catenatum
ATAAATATTAAGAAATTAGATATCAAATGGAGTTTAAATATCTTAGAATTAGTACATATTGATATTTATGGTCCATTCTTTATAGCTTATTGTAATGGTTAATAATATTTTATTACTTTCATAGATGATTATTCTCGTTATGGTTACTTTTATTTAATACATAAAAAATTAAAAATTTTGGATATTTTTAAGATTTTCAAAGCTAAAGTTAAAAATTAAATTGGTAAGAAAATTAAAGCTGTCAATTTTGACCATAGTGGTGAATACTATGATAGATATGATGGATCAGGTGAACAACGTTTAGAACCTTTTGTAACATATTTAGCATAATATGACATCATTTTTCAAAATACTATGCTGGCGACTCCAAGTCAAAATGGTGTATCTGAGAGAAATAAAATCTTAAAGGATATGGTTAGAAGTATGATTAGTCATTCTTCTTTACCAGAATTAATTTGGGGAGAACCTTAAAGACTACAGTTTATATTCTTAATAGAGTTCCAAGCAAAGTAGTAGCTAAAATCCCATATGAGTTGTGGATACGAAATAAGTCTAGAATTAGGCATTTTTATGTTTGGGGATATCCATCTGAGGCTAGGCCATATAAGCCTAATGAAAAAAAAAAATTGAACACAAGAACTATTAATTGCTATTTTATTGGATACTCCAAAAGGTTAAGAGATTTTAAGTTTTATGATTTATAAAATAAATCATTTTCTTAGATTGGCAATACCAAACTTATTGAGGATGTTGAATAAAGTGGGAGTGATAAACTCATAGATTAATTTATTTTTGAGGAGGAATATGTTACTATTCCTAATATTATAATTAAAAATGATTAGATATCTATGCATGATATTCTTCATATTATAAATTCACATAATTAAAATAATTTTGAATTACTTCCTACTCATATAGAATGACAATAATCTCAAATTAAAGTGTCATTAAGGAGATCCACAAGAAAAAGGAGAATAATAATTTCAAATGATTATATGATATATCTATAAGAGTATGAATTTGATATGGAATTAGAAGATGACTCAATCTCATTTAGTCACGTCAAATAATGTTTTAATTTCAAAAACTAGATAAAAGCCTTAGAAGATGAGATGAAATCAATGAAAGATAGTGATGTTTTATATCTTTTTAAATTACTTGAAAGAGCAAAACCTATTAGTTATAAATAGATTTTTAGAATAAAAAAGAATGTAAAAGGTAATATTAAAAGATATAAAACATATATAGTTACTAAAAATTTTACTCGAAAGGAAGGCATTGATCATAAAGAGACTTTATCTCTAGTTTCTTTGAAAAACTCTTTTAAAATCAATATAATACTTGTAGCTCATTATAATTTGAGCTATACTAAATGGATGTAAAGACTACATTCCTTAATGAAGACATTGAAGAAATTATATATATAATGCAACAAAAAATTTTAATCTTCTAATTCAAAACATCTAGTATGCATATTAAAAAAAAATTCATCTATGATTTAAAGCAAGCTTCCC
>NW_021451588.1:0-286 GCF_001605985.2 Dendrobium catenatum
GTTTGACCCATTAACCCATACACCCCTTCCCTTTCATAATTTTGAATCAATCCTATTCCAAGTCCTTTAGATGCATGGGATGGCCCCTTGGGCACCCAAGAGACCCCTCTTGGTGACCCAAGCCTTGGGCTCACTTGGGTTAGTCACGTGGCTTGACCCAAGTAACCAAGAAGAGGTCTCCCTTGAGCCATCTTTTGATCTTATCCAAATTGAATCCAAATCAAAGTGCCATTGAGTTCCCATGGACCTAATACACCTTCCTTGATCAGCCCAACCCTTGGGCTCA
>NW_021451589.1:0-211 GCF_001605985.2 Dendrobium catenatum
TCCTTGTCCTTTTGTTCCCTCGACCAGTACCATTCCTTGCAATTTATGCAAATAAAACAAAGAAACAAGGAAAATAAGGAAAATAGGGATTAGAAACAATTTTTATAAATAATAATAAAATAATTGAAATTTATTGAAAATAAAAGACGTTCCTTTCTTCGGGCTTGAATACCTGTTCTATTGATTGTCTTTTGAACTTTCCACTTTTGAA
>NW_021451590.1:0-387 GCF_001605985.2 Dendrobium catenatum
TCACCGATTCAACTAATTCAACATGATTACGAAAATCGTCATCTACTTCATAAGTGCCTATGTCTTAATAACCAAACATAAAAAAAAAATGGGTCAGTGATAATTACTCTTATACAATTATATCAGTATAATTATATTCAAGTTATTAATAATAATAATAATTGGATATTGATATTTCAAACTTATTACTCTTATAAAGAAATTTGCAAACCTCGTGTATGTCCAAAATGCCCAAAATATGAATCAATGTTCGAGGGACCAGGAACATTCCAAGGATCTTGATTTTGGAAGATTGAGTTTGTATCGGATATCTCAGGAAAAACTTCTCCAAACAATTGTTGATTTTGCTTCAAAGAACACATATGATGGGCTTCAAAGGATTTACAA
>NW_021451591.1:0-280 GCF_001605985.2 Dendrobium catenatum
CTTCAAAAATCAGTCAAAGTCAAAAAGTCAACAAATTAGTCAAACCTAGGTCAAATTAGGTCAAAACTTCAAACCTTCGTAACTAATTGTAGAAAAATCTGATTTCAGCGTACTTACATTATAATTGATCGTATTAAGGTCTAGTATTTTAATAAAATATTAACTTTCTAGAAAACATTCATAATTGAAAAGTCAATTTTGGACCACTTGATTAAGTGATTAGAATAATCCAGAAAATTCCCGAAACTCAAAAAATCACTCTAAAACTCCAAAATCATTA
>NW_021451592.1:0-1441 GCF_001605985.2 Dendrobium catenatum
CTGACTAATCACATCCATCCAAGTTATTTTTAGAGAAATTTAAAAAAAAAAAGCTATGCATAAATATAATAAGAACGTGTACCATTCACCTGGAACATCATTGTTCTACAATCAATAACATATGACAACACCTTTTTTTAGTCCCCTTACTCTCATAAATCAATGTCTTTTTATTATTTGCTTGTTTTCATTATTTAATTCATAAATACATGCAAAGCAAAGAACAAATTTATTACACTATTACTCATGAAACATTCAATGCTACTTAGGGCTCATTTAGTTGCTTGAAGATGAAAAATATGTTTTATAAAGAGATGGTTTTATTTTAACTAGTTCAAAATGTGAAATTCAAATCCACATGTTTTAGGGGCTTTCAAGATTTTTTTAGATGTTGAACTCTTCCTCCTCACACACTATGAACTCAAATCTATGCAAAGTTGATGAATGAGTCACCATTTATTTAAAGTGTAAAACCTGAAATCGTTGATCGTAAGCGTTGCACGCATCTCGATGCATCGCGATGAAATTTAAATGAATTTTCAAATCCGTCGGAATTCAACGAAATTAATTTTATAAAATTATACACAAAACTTAGAGCAAATTGGTATAAAAACCTATAGTGAATTTTGATTACTTTGGGAATTAAAAATCGATGAAGTTTTTAACTAATATGGATAATTACTTAAATACCGTTAATGATACTAAAACGAAAATAAGTCATGCAAGAGCAAATAAGTAATTTTAAAATCTCTAACTCCCTAAATCATGAAGAGATCGAATCCCTTCCCATTCTTGTATTTGTTTCAATCGACCGAACCGAAGGGAGAAGAGGCGCGGACGGGAGAGGGCGACGGGAGGCTTTGGCGGCGTCCTTTGCGGCGGTTTCCGACGGCCAGATTTGGGGGAAATCAAAGAGGAAGATTAAGATAATACTAAGATACGTTTTAAGTTAAGAAAATCCTTCTCTTTCTCTACATTTTTGGAAGAGAAAATTTCTAGGATTTTGTTAAAACTTAAAATTTCTTTGGGAAACTTATGGGGAATGTTAGGGGAAATGTTTTAATCATAAAAACAAAGTTTTCCCCAAAAATTTTTGAGATTGAAAAATTAGGGTTTTTCATAACTTGTGATATTTTTTAGAAAACCCTTCACTGTTTTTTTTCATAATGACATTGGGAGAGTTGTAATGGTGGAAATTTAAGTTTTTAGCAAAATTTTAATTTTTTTTATTTTATAAAATAATCCGAAAATTTAAGTTAACCTAATTATTAATTAGGTTTAGGAGGACGTGTGGCATGATTATTAGATAAAATTAATGAATTTTAGGTTTCCTAAAAATTGAATTTTTAATAAATCCGAAAATATAATTTAATTAAAGTGATTATTGAAAATATTCTATGATTAATGCTTAGTATGATTGTATTTACATTTATCATTAGTT
>NW_021451593.1:0-200 GCF_001605985.2 Dendrobium catenatum
AAGTTCTCTTCTCTTTCAAACTTTTAAAACTTAGAAAAATTCATGTGTCACTTGATATTTTCAAAGGCTTAATTTCAAATTTCTTGATTGTAACAAATTACTTTTGTATATTATTCTATAAGATATTTTCCTTTCTAGAACCAAGTTTTGAATGGATTGCTTTTTTTTTATCCAATTGGTTTGTTCTGAGTTAGGTCTTT
>NW_021451594.1:0-332 GCF_001605985.2 Dendrobium catenatum
CTTCGAAATCACATAGATATGATGTGAAGCAATCATCTTGCTTCCTATTGGAGTTTAAAATTATTTTATAATTGATTTTATGTCCAATTTATTTAAAAAATACATTACATAAAATTCATCAAATACCGGCAGCATTTCCGGCGGCCAAATAACCACCAAAATTACTGGCGATTATGCCGGCTGCATGATTGTCAGTAATAAGCGGCGGTTATACCGCCGGTTTGACCGTCGACAATTCCGACGAAATTTCATATGTATGACGTAGTTACCAACGACATTACCGCCGGTTTTAAATTACTAATTTCAGGCGGAAAAGGCGGCGGTTATGCCGG
>NW_021451595.1:0-230 GCF_001605985.2 Dendrobium catenatum
TAAAAATATTTATTCAGGCTTGATATATCAGTAAAAAATTATCTTGATCGGATATGAATTTCAAGGCAAAATCAAGTTGGAAATTTTCAAAATTAAATTTGTGATCATCTGAACTCTGATTTTAGCAATTTATAGTCGAACTGAATGTCTCGAAAATACAAACCCAACGACACCAAATTTGTTTCAATCCGAAACCAAATGGGTCCAAATCGAAAACCCGCAGTGCATTT
>NW_021451596.1:0-279 GCF_001605985.2 Dendrobium catenatum
AAGACACAATTCAGCCGACAATAACAATAAACTTCAGATCGTGTGCGCCTCGTGGCAGACGAATTCGTAGAACTCATTTAAAATGTTATAACAATCTATCAACAAAGACAAACAAATTTAGGAATAAACGTCTGAAATAAACAACACACAATCTGAAAAATGAATTTTTAAGACCACTGCTTACTCTATTCAAAAGCATTACAATAGAAATTCTTTTACAAAAACCTAGACTAGATCAACTATAACTAGAAACAAGCTTAAGAAGAGAGAATTCAAGAT
>NW_021451597.1:0-272 GCF_001605985.2 Dendrobium catenatum
GGTTCAGTGACGGGATGAGTGAGTGGCTGAGTGTGAGAGGTTTGATATAACGGAGGTGCGGCAGGAATAGATGACTGATGAGTCGAAGCAGAGGTGGGAATTAAAAGTTTGGGAGGAATGTTGGTATTGTTTGATTGTTGGAAAGTGGAGTCTGTGGAGGTTTTATGAAAAGGGAAATGATCTTCGTCAAAGGATATATGACGAGAGATAGAAATTTTATTGGTGGACGGATTGAGGCATTTGAAACCTTTGTAGGTCTCGGAATACCCGAG
>NW_021451598.1:0-1587 GCF_001605985.2 Dendrobium catenatum
TGGCAGGCCTCGGTTGGATGCGCGGTTCCGGGACGCGTTTTCCAATCATGGCGAATGATTGCGCCGTCGGCGCAATCATTATCGCATGATTAGCGGCGGCATTCAACACCTTATCCACGTAGGCGGAGGATCTGGGCCGTCGGATCTGCGCAGTATCGAGCAGACGGTCAAGATCGCTCCACGTGGCGCACAGAACCACGGTAGAAGCCCCGTTGTTAGTCCAAACCGCGGAGCGGTTTGATCTTACCCGTCGATCATGAGATCGACGGCTGAGGTCTACCCTAGCTGTTCAGCGGTTAAACCCGAAACCCTAATGGGTTTTTTCTTAATTTCTCTTGATTGGATGGATGAAAATTAACGAAATTTTAAACATAAACTCTATGGATGTACAGAAATCATGGGGAAATATTGGTTTGGTCCAAAATGCATTGTAGAGAAACTTATTTAAATCTAAGTGTTTAGTCTATTCTAAGGGTTTTAAATGAAATCTTTGTACGGTTGCACTTGTAGACTGTCCTCGTAAGTTTTCCTAGTTGAAATCACGAACAAACGAGCTCTGGATTGGTGGGATCAAAGCCTTGAACGTCCAAGCCTTCGGGTTGCCGGAATCTCGCCGCCGGCGAGGTTTGGCCGTCGGGATTCGATGGGGGAAGGTGGAAGAAGGATGTAGGAGCACTCTCACAGAATCTCAGAGCCTGAGGTGGTCTCTCGATCGAGCAAGAGTAAAAATATCATTTTAAACCTAATTTTCTCCCTATTTAAACTCCTAAACGACCAAGGGACGGCTAGGATCGAATCCAGATGAAATTAGGAGGGAAAATAGGTTTAAACCCACGGGATTTTGAATTTAAGCCATTAAGGAGGTATCAATTTCATTGAATGAGATCTTAATGGGCTCTAAATAAGTTATTTTAACCTATTAAAGACTTGGTTTGACCAAGTCAACGATTGACTTGGTCAAATCAGTCAAGAGAGTCAAGGAGAATGAGAGATTGAGTCATAAAATCCATGAAATTAATTTTAGAATTGATTTTAGGCTTAAAGTGTGCAAATTGGTCAACCCTGGTTGACTTGGTCAACTGGGTTGACCCAGGGTCCAAGTCAGGGTTCAACAGACTCGACTCGACTCACTGAACCCATTGGAGAGGGTCATGTGGTCTGGCTTGGTCAATTTGACGAAGTTAGCCTCTTTGACCAGGAGTCTGGGCAAAATCGAGGTCAACATCCTACACATGTAGAAGACGACAAAAGAAAAGGTAAAAGCGCTTATTGGGTAGATTAGTGAATGATTGGATAGATAATCACATGAACCCTTTAAAGATTTATTAATGATTCATTAAGGGATAAATGAGGGACCTTTCAAATCAATGTACATGCCCTCCTAGTGAAATCAAGCATGATGTATAAGGTCAATGTATTATTAAGGTTGGATTAAGGGTTGTAAATTTTATACAACCATGCCTTCCATAAGTGGAGGCCAGCATGGTGCATAAACCCTTAATTTATTTTTAAAATTTTATAAATACCTTAAAAGAATATTTGTGCACCCTCCTAGAAGGAATCATGCACCACATAAAAGGATTATTG
>NW_021451599.1:0-265 GCF_001605985.2 Dendrobium catenatum
GACTCACAACTCACAACCTCTAGCATGGATTTCATTTTCTCTTTCCCTCCTCCCTCGCCCCCAAATGAAGACCGCCCATGGTAGATATTTATGTCTTCTAAACTCTGAGGGTCATGCTATTTGGATTCTCCTCTAGGATATGGTAATGAGATGAAAAAAGAAATTATTTTAATGTATTCTACCCTTCCAAATAAGACGACAAATATAAATATTTTAATTTAGCCCCTCCTCCTCCGCCTAATGAGATGAAAAAAGAAATTATTTT
>NW_021451600.1:0-1521 GCF_001605985.2 Dendrobium catenatum
AATATTTGAATAATAAACTTTTATAATTAAATTCAGGACCATGCATATTTTAATTTCAACAAATCTTATAGTCAAATTAAATGTCTCGATGAGACTAACCCATCAACACCACAAATGGCTTGATTTGAGTGCAAATGAACCCAAATCTAGTGTTTAAAGTCTATTTGAAAATTTCAAAACATTAATCGAAGAATAAAAAGATCACATAATCTTATGTTCTTATAGTTAAATTGAGTGGCTCGGCAAGATTAATCTAACAAGTTCAATATTATTTGATTATGACATTGTTAATACACTTACATGCCGGATAAATAATGTATTATCAAGAAAATTAATATGAATTGTTTAATAGAGTGTTTTGGATTTGAGTCAAATTTATCAAAATGTTTATCTTAAAAAGGTCATAAATATGACTCTAGTTTGTTTTATTAAAAAATTATTTGTTTTTTTCATTTCTGGTCTATGAGTAAGGCTTAATTGGATTATAGTTAATGCTTCAATTTTAAAATAAAATTTTGATTAAACCGAAAACTACAATTTTATTAATAAATCGCCAAAATCACCCTAGAACTCCATAATTAGGTAATTTTATCTGTTTCCATTTTGTTTGGATAATATTTTAAATATCTAATTTGTTTAGGATTTTAAAATTTAGTTAAACACTTAAATAAATAGAATTTGGTTTAATTAATTAATCCATTAATTAACCCATCCAATTTTTTTTAATATTTAGATTAATTAAAATAAATTCATACACTCATCACATCACATATGTAAAACTTGAATTTATTTTTTTTAATTAATAACTAAAGCTTCCAATCACCAGATCCTATCAAAATTAGTGACTTAGGCTCCGTTTGGAATGACTTTCTTAATGTATATTAAAGTAGTTTTATAGTATAAAGATTAAGACTTCGTTTGTGACGACTTTTTTATTGATTCTTAAAACATATTTTCTTATACAAAAATTTACAATAACTCAATTTTAAGAAGCAATAAAAAAACTGTTCCAAATTAAACCTAAAATTTTTATATTACAAAATTGCTTTAATAAATAATAAAAAAATCATCATAAATGAAATTTTATGCTTCATTTGTGATGATTTTTTAATTATATAAATATTTATTTTGAAAATCAATAAAAAATTTATCCCAAACGAAATCTTAACCCACCCAAACTGTCCCAACATTTTTTAGCAGGCCTACCTGACCAGAATTGGAAATTTGAGACCTAGCGTTGTCTTGAAAATCCAAGAAGATTATCTGCTGCAGCCTCAACTCATATCCGCGGCATACTTCTGTGGTGCGGAAAGGCGATAGTCGCCGTGCTCAGCACACCTCTACCAAAACCCCCGAATTGTATCGAAATAAACATCCGTTTGGCCGGCGGTGATCCATCGAAGACGAAGGCGGGTCGACCGCGAACTTGCCGAAACGAGTAAGCTTCGTTCATTCGATCCAGTCAAGGGAAGAAGTGAATAGAGGAGGAGGGAGATGCAGTTGGTCGCGCTGCATCCTTCT
>NW_021451601.1:0-232 GCF_001605985.2 Dendrobium catenatum
TGTAAAGATCTACGACCATTTTGTCCTACGGGATAGTATGATCATACTCTTTGCATTCGAACCACACGAGCGGAAACCTTTCGGAGACCCACAGCTATTAATAGTTCTCTTTCAGTACAACAGCAACAACAACAACAACAAGCCTGTATCCCACTACATGGGATCGGCTACAAGAATTCTTTTTACTCCATTGTGTCCTGTTAAGAGTCAAATTCTCATTTACATCTGATAA
>NW_021451602.1:0-2259 GCF_001605985.2 Dendrobium catenatum
CCGCTTATAGTACCACAAAGCCTTCTTATATAAAAAAATGTTGCTATATATATATTTTTTTTCATATTTAATATGATCATCTTTAGTTTCATGTGAAATCAAGTCCAATGAGCTTCTCCTAAGTTCTATGTCTAATAAGTCATGATTAATCTTATCAGTGCCATTTTGACTTAAAATTTAGGTTATAAGCTTATTTTGATTTAAGACTTTTGATCTTAAAGATAGTTCAATTTACCAATTGAGTCCCATGAGCACTTCTTTACATAATTTCCTTATCCTAAATTAATTTTTTTTTCATCACATAGATATATAAACTTTTTTAAACTTCTTGTTGCTCTAAAAATATGTCTAACATGCAATCAAGTGTTTGATTAAAAAAGTTGTTGAGTTTGAAAAAAGTTAATTTTCTTTTGGGGATTTTTTTTTTTAGAATTTTAGTTTTGAAATTGAATACATCATTATGAATGATATATCTCCTTGGGAGGAGAATATATCATTTCCTAATTGGATTCAAATTATAAAATATTAAATTTATCTTCATTATCATAGCCAAACTTAGGAGAGACAACATATGATCCCAAAGGATCAAATCAATATTTGATTGAGTGTTTGACTATAAAAATTCGGATAAGAGATCATTAATTTCATAATCAAATTCATGATAATACAATGATATATCTTCCCGAAGAAAGATAATATCGTCGATCATTAATCATTTGAAATTGGTGATAATGATCATTAAATTTAATTTTTCCTAAAGATAATTAATTTAATTTTGAAAAACATTGATTTTTTGAAAAGTTAATTTGAGTTTCTAAATCTCCTACGAGTGCAAATCCTCATAATTAATTACATTATTGGACACCAGAGTTTCCAAGGAATACTCTCGATTAAAATAATAATATAAATTTTATTTTGAGATTTTAAGGCTTAATGTCAAAGGAGGTGAGGATTAGAAATTCAACTAGGGTTGGATCAAAATGGAGCACCTATTTTTGGAGGTCAAAGGAGAAAAGGTAGGAGGTGCTTTAGGATTGTGAAACATTTTAGAAGCACCCCAACCTATCATAAGTGTTGGACTTGAATTTCATATGAATGATATTTAAGTTTGAGTTGTCAATTTTATTAGAAAGTTGAGATTCAATTCTCGAAGGTTAAGGTCTTATAATTTGAGTCAAGTTCAGAACCTAAGTCTAAATTAGGTACCCGAACCTATCTAACGCAGTTCAAACTTGGACTTACCCCGGCCTAGATTGGGGAGCTAGATAACCACCTAGGCCCTTTAAAACCATGAGTCATGTCCTTTATATAAGAGTGGTAGGGATGTTTAATTAAGTTAAGTTTGAGAAAATGGGGCCGATATCTAGAGTATATCCTAATTGGCCTTTAAGTTATGTTGAGAGATATGAAACTTAAAATAAAAATGTAATTATGTTTTAGACTCATTTAAATTTATTTATAATGTAATGAATGCAAATTGACTCGATTAAATTTATAAATTTGAATGAAGCAGTTCAAAAATCAGGCTTAAAAATAAATTTTATCCTAGTTATTACTCAATTTCTCCTTGATAGAAGTGTACTCTAATAAGGATGGTGGCCTGCTTGACCCCGCATGTGGGGAGGTGGCTAATTAGGTAGAGAAAGTAATAATATGAATGTATGTGACTCTTGATGATTCGAGCATACTTATTAAATTAGTTAAAGTTTCTGTCTGAGCTTACAGATTTTAAATTTTAATTAGAGTAAAAATTTTTTATTTAATCCCTCATGAGCCTCCGATCCGATTCCAGGCTAAATCAAAGATTGACATGCAAAATCATAAAAAAAACTACTAAAAGAATATAATCCTAATTGTAAAGCAAGTACATCAATAAATAATCAATTCAATTAAATTAACATTAAAATTGAAAGTCTATGTAGTAAGTGTCACTTAATATTATATCCCAGAATTACAAAAATTAAATTGGTCAAGTACCACCGACAATAAGCCCAAATTTTTAGTCCTAAGACACAAGTGAATTTGAGAATGGGTATTCTTATTGTAACTCGTGCTTGTAAGTTTATAGTTTTGATGATAACAAACATTGTGGCATACATCTTTATGTCTCAAAGTATTTGTAGTGTATATTTTTTTTATATGTGTACTAACATTTTAGGAACACAATGCACCATCCAACAAAAACACATGACTCAAGGTAGGGTAGAATAGATCATGCTATAATGATTCTAAAATATTCATTGATGTATTTGTTTCATT
>NW_021451603.1:0-294 GCF_001605985.2 Dendrobium catenatum
TTTTGTATGCCTTCTTATCAATTTTTAAGTTTTGTTTCCTTCTAAGTTTTCAGTATTTGTGCATGTTTATGTTATATTGAAAAGGAGTGTTGTCAATTGCTTTTTTAGTGTTCTCCTATAGGTATTCCTACCTGCATCTTTCTTCTAAAAACTTTGATAAGTTATAAGGTGTCATTTCATCGTGTTTTATTTTAAGTTCTAACGTATTGTTGTGTCATCCTTTACTAAAAGTTGAAGTGTTGTTGTATCATATTTTGTTGTAAGTTGTAAGGACTTGTGTCATGTTTAATGTGA
>NW_021451604.1:0-239 GCF_001605985.2 Dendrobium catenatum
TTACTTATTTTGCCTTGTGAAGCTTTGTGGGAAAAAATTGCTTAAGATTTTAATCGGGTTTCCAGGTGAAAGTTATGTTCTGTTGCATTATGTTGAATTCATGTGCAGCTGCAGGCCGACATCAAAGCTGCTACAGACAAATAGACAAATCTTCTCAGAATTCTGTTATGGATTTCAGATAGTTTTGTTTTTTCTTTTTGAATTTGTTAGTTTTTATGTCCTTCGGTAAAGTAAAAAAA
>NW_021451605.1:0-1063 GCF_001605985.2 Dendrobium catenatum
TCAACAGAACTGGTGTTCAAGCCCGAAGAAAGGTACGCTTTATTTTCAGTAAATTTTAATTATTATTATTATTATTATTATTAAACATGCTCTAATCCCTGTTTTCCTTGTTTTCTTTTCTTTATTGACATAAATTGCGAGGAATGGTACCGATCGAGGGAACAAAAGAACAAGGAGCTAATGACGTCAGTCGCCTCTATACAACCGGGTAGAGGTGCTACGGGCAGAACCACCGGGTCGTAGCTCCCGGTGACTGTGAGTATTCTAAACTTAGAAAACCTTTAGGGGCCTCTTGATGTGGTGTGCGTGAATCCTTCCTTTAGGTCCCTGTAGTAACTTCAATTTTATTAGGGTTACTTTTGTTTTATTTTAGATCCCTAAATTCCTTTTACACACGCGCAAAGTCCTAAGGGTTAGTAATAACAAAAATTTCACCCTATACAACAGTAGTTACACTTAAGGACAAAAATTGAGGACTGAGTCTTAAAAAACTTAGACTTAGGATGCATGCACACTTTAGGATAGAAACATATAACATAGAAAACTTAGTGACACCTTACCCTAGAATTATTGAACATTTTTAAATTAAAATTCAATCAATTAGAAAACTTTAGTCATTAATTAACCTATATAGGACATATCAAAACCACACAACCTACTGCACACACTTAGAATTGTTTGTTAGGATAATCGACTCTAGTTTTAGGTTAGGCCGGTGTTTATTTTCTTACTGCTGTGTGACGGGTTTTTTCTCTATTTTCACTGCATGTTGGATGTAAAACTGTTGGTGTGTTTGTTTACTTACTTTTACTACAATCTGTGATATGATCTAGTTGACGATTAGATTACCCGTAGGTCAGGAGCGATCTGGATTGTTAATATGATTTTCTGCAGGTGGCTACATTCGTGCAGGGCAGTAAAGGGGGCTAATTAATTAAAAATTTTATATAAATGCTACAGGTACTCCAGTTGCTTAGCCCCCAAATAAAAAGGAGTGTGGTCAAGTGTGGCTGGTGAATTTAATTCCAAATGCAAATATATAACTGCTTGGGATGATTTTTAT
>NW_021451606.1:0-375 GCF_001605985.2 Dendrobium catenatum
GGGTTGAGAGTGGCTAGGGAGAGAATAGAAGCCAACCCCTCCCATGAAGTCCTAAAAAAAGTATTTAAATGATCAAGATCTTAGATCTATGGCTAGGATTCATTCTAAGGCTAATTAGAATGTAATTGAGGTCATTTAGCCGTCGATTTGGTTGCTTGATTTAATAAAAAAATTAAGCTCAAAATTAGATTCGATTCGAGTCAATTTGAGATTCAATTTAATTTGCTCAAATTAATACAATTAAATTTAAATAAAATGATGACTCGAATCACAACAAACTCGAAATGGCCAAGGCAGACTAATCGAGCTTAATCAAACCCGATCGAGCCTAATTCAACTTAACTCGAGCTGATTCGTGCTCGAATTGAACCCAAT
>NW_021451607.1:0-202 GCF_001605985.2 Dendrobium catenatum
CTAACGAGACAATTCGATTTTAGAATTCAATTTTAAGCCCCAAAGAAAACAAATATTTTTAAAATATGTTTTCAAAATTCCACCAACACTTGGATGCTTTCTTTGCCAAGTCCTCTATGAGAGGCATGCTGCCCAAGTCTTTCAAAATTAAATTTAAACAGTGTACAGCACAAGGCGACCAATAAATGTTGTTGAATCTAGC
>NW_021451608.1:0-219 GCF_001605985.2 Dendrobium catenatum
TGTTATGTGAATAAATTATAAGGCATGCACTCATACTAAAATAATCTCAGGACGTCCCTTGTTATCCTTAAAGATTATTTTTCTTAAAATAAGATTGTAAATAATCAAAAAATAAACCGTTGAGAATGAGCAAACTAGTTGTCTTTAATTTATTCACTTATTGATTTCAAGGTAATGGTTTTTTTCTTTATGCAATGACAATGACAAACTAATTTTTTG
>NW_021451609.1:0-308 GCF_001605985.2 Dendrobium catenatum
TCAAACCAAATCAAATCACGGAGTCAAACGCGTAAAATAGAACGAATCAAATAATGTAATTATCAACTCTGGACATAATCAAATCCTTTTCACTACACTGGCTCTGATACCAATTGTGGCGACCCCAAGATCCGTGTAGCGAAAAGATTCATCTAATCGTTCATTTTCTTCTTTTTTTTTTCGATATCTTTCTATCAGTTGTTCGTTTCAATCCATACATGTGTCTATCCAGAGCCAGAGATAATTACATTACAGAGAAGAAAACAGCAGTGACTATAATTCACATATCAACATATGTACAATCAGCA
>NW_021451610.1:0-218 GCF_001605985.2 Dendrobium catenatum
CTCCTACGAATATTAGCACGATCTCCTAATGTCTATTTAACAAGGCATTCCTTGCAAGATATGTAAAGAATATCTTCTATGTGCTACAAATGAAACCTAAATTAGAACAACGCCACCGAATCCGCAACCTATGTACAAGCGGACAGAAGGCGTTCGTAGGCCCCTTAAATGAAAATTTGGACATTTCTTAAATAAAATCATTCTCACAAATGGATCAT
>NW_021451611.1:0-626 GCF_001605985.2 Dendrobium catenatum
GACCCGGGTTCTGATTGCTAATTTGTGCTTGGTTAGCGGCAAAGACGATAGCTTTGATCTTCGGGTGGTTCTCTTGCAGCCTTTCAAGCTCCTCCTTCATGTCTGTCTGCCATCTGATTTGATCTTTAAGGTAATCAGAGCAAGCTTTGATGATCTCGTCCATGATCGGACCAACAAACCATCCAGCCAGCTCCATGGCACCCAAGATCGAGGTAGAGAGAGCAGAACAACTGAACAGTAAGAGAAACGGATCAGATTGATTGGAAGAGATGAAGATTAGAGTTGATAGCCTCAAATAATTGAGAGAGAGAGAGAGAGACTCAAATAATTGGAAGAGAGAGAAGATTCAGCTGCCGAGTAGTCCGTAAGCCGATCGAAGTCTGTCATAAAATAGGGAAAATGAATGTATTTTAAAATAACGACAAGTTTGATTTTTTGATGGGAATACCATTTTATTTATTATTATATCTAAAGTAAGAAAAATGAATGCTTTTTATAATTTGATACTAATTTATATTTTTATATAATATAATTTGATGTGGCACCGGATAGTTACTATGCACATGGGAGTAGCCGATTCCTCTAACATAATTGCCAACGTGGCCACCTGCTATGAGATTCTTACC
>NW_021451612.1:0-312 GCF_001605985.2 Dendrobium catenatum
TGTGGGTCTCCGAAAGGGTTCTGCTCATGTGGTTCGAATGTAAAGAGTACAACCGCACTATCCCGTAGGACAAAACAGTTGTAAGCCTTTACAATCGACACAAGCAGACCAATGGAAGAGCATATGGAGTTATACATACGATTAGCCATAGAGGGTAGCGGCTTTCACCTACCAACCTCGATGGATAATAATATGTATAACCCCATCTGCTCTTCCATTGGTCTGCTTGTGTCGATTGTAAAGGCTTACGATCGTTTTGTCCTACGGGATAGTGCGGTCGTACTCTTTACATTCGAACCACATGAACAGAAC
>NW_021451613.1:0-550 GCF_001605985.2 Dendrobium catenatum
TGTACACATCGGTACCTAGCAAAAAAATGACGTGGCGCATTCTGGTTGGTCTCTGGATGTTGTTTGGGTTTTCACAGAATAATTTTTCGTGGATAGGAGACTCACCTAAAAATGCCTATAAAGCCTATAAAAACACCTCTAAGAATTGTTTTATTCCCCATGTGAACTACAAAAAGAAACCTCATTATTGTCAGGGATGAATTTTAAGGATCTTTTTCTTGATAAAGTTCGCTAATTTTGCGCCATATCAATCGTTAATAAAAGAAATTTTCAACAAAATCCACTCATTTTATTTTATTTATGTCTATCCTTTCTTTTAACACTTTAAAATATTTCTATGAATTTCTTACGTAAAATTTGCATTCATATTAATTGTATCTATCAAAATGACCGAAATGTATCCCAATCTATAAATTTGTATTAGTATTATTTCCATTTTTTCATAATGTTCTATTCTTCACCCATTTCTTTCAAATTTAACATTCATACATTAGTCTTCAGGAATTTCTTTATTTTTGAACATTATATATATATATATATATATATAATA
>NW_021451614.1:0-282 GCF_001605985.2 Dendrobium catenatum
GAAGCAGGAATAGGTAGCTCCTCATCAGCCTCAGGCAAGCTCTACTTGAGCTAAAGTATTAAAAGGCACAACTCTCTTTGCCTTAGAGATCTTCTTTCTAAGTCTCCTCAAATAGTTCTTCTTTTGATTCTTAGTAGAAAAGTTAAGTCCAGAACTAGATCCTTCTTCAAAAATAGAATTAACTTTAGTGGGGGTCTTAACAACTGGTTCAGGCAGTTTTTGTGTCTCAATCTCTACTGGTACAGCAGATGTAGCTCTCACAATCAGTTCAAGTTCAGGGGT
>NW_021451615.1:0-305 GCF_001605985.2 Dendrobium catenatum
CTCGGCTTCCGCCGGTGGCCGGCTTCGCCGTCGCGACTTTGTGCGACGCGCAAACCGAGCCGCCCGCGGCTCCGTCCGCTCCAGCACCTGACCAACTCCATCTTCGTTCCCGCGCGACCCGCGGTCCACACCTGTCCCGCGTCCGCCCCAGTTCGATCTGCTTCCGATTACGAATCTGAATCCCACACAGTGCCCGCTTGCCTCAAACCCGTCTCCGCCCGCGAACCGCAGATGAAGATTTAGGCTTTTTGATTGATTTCTAAAATTATTTTAGGAATCAATAAGAAAACTGTCTTAAACTAATT
>NW_021451616.1:0-2430 GCF_001605985.2 Dendrobium catenatum
ATCTATTTCAAAAGCTCTTCTATTGTAGACCATTGTTCTACCATGAGAGAGTGTTCTTTTGCTAGCTATCTTGACCTAAAAGAGCCTAGAGGACGAGGGAGAGAGGGAGAGGGAGAGAGAGTGGATCTAATGAGGGGGATTTATGGGGTTTTCAAAAGGTTAGTCCTAAGCATTAAATCATGTCATCATCTTTATTATCTTCCCTATTATCCTTTTGGAGGATTCAGGAGGTCCAACTTAGCAAATCGATCAAGTTCTCTGCATTCTCAGGTAGGAACAAAGGAGTCAGTTTCTCTTCTCGCCGGGTTCGGTGGAAGGAGGTTTTGTACAAGCTTCTCTCCTTGTTTGTGGGAGAAAAAGGAGAGTCACTGAGTTTAGTGCAATATCCCGAGGATGTTCTTCAGGGAGTGGACCATAGGTCAAGTTGGATCGAAACCTATCACTTTCCGCTTTTTCTGTGTTCTTTACATTCTTTTTCAGTAGTTTATTTTGCATCTTTAAATTTCTTTGTGGTGAATTTGGTTTGGAATTGAGTTTGTGTTTTTGTTGGAAAGAAATTTTTAAAAATACCCCTCTTTTGGTTAGCCTTGGGCTAGTTCATTTAAGGGCTTTACATCCTAGACTAACTTTCAAAGTCATTTGCACTGTTTCAAGACTAGTTATTATGACGCTATAATTTTATTTTAATTACTTGTTTTTATTTCCTATTAGCTAGTAGTTCAAAATATTTAGTGCCTATTAAATTTTAAAATAACAATTCTAACACCGTAAACTTTACAAATAAAATTATAATTATTAAATATATATTCATTTAATTAGTAAAAAAATTGACCCCTATAACAAAACAAAAGACATAGAATGAATAATTAAAATCATAAATAAAATGAATATGTTTGATAAAATATTAAAAATTATAAATAATAATAACATATAATAAGATTGACTAGATATTAAACATAATATTAAAATATAATAAAATATTATTATATATACTATATATATATTATATAGTATATATAAGTATATTATATATATAATATAATATATAATATATATATATAAATATATATATAGAGTGATTAAATAAAAATGGATAATATATAATTTGTAAATAGGCTATATAAAATCTCAATTAAATCTCAGAAATAGATCAAATATATTGAATTAATAATGAAAGAAAATTTCATAATCATTACAAACTTTAATAAATCATCTTCAAGTATAAATAAAATAATATTTTAATAAAACTCATTGAATTACCATTGAATAAATAAATAATGACTAAAAATATTACTTAAAACAACTTAAATAATCAATCATTTTTAAACTTTAATAATTAAAATCAAACCTAAAAATGAACTTAAAAAATATTAAAGACATTAAAAACTTAAATTTAAATATTAAATTCCCTTGACCTTTCAAAAAACTAAACTCAATCAATTAGAAAACTTCAACTAATGATAAACTTAGGATATCCCTAAACCATACAATTTGATGCATACACATAGATTTATTAGCTAGGATTATTGATTCTAGCTTTAGGTTAGGATGGTGTTTACTTTTTTGTTGTTGTGTGATGAGATTTCTTGTGATATTCACTACATGTTGGTTATAATGGTTCATGTGTTTATTTATTTATTTATTCCTATAGTATGAGAATTGATGTGCTGAGTGATAGAATACCCTTAGGTTTAGAACGATCTAGATTATCAAAAATTTTTTTGCAGATGGCCGTGATCATGTAGGGCTAAAATCAAGGGGGGAAATTAAAGATTTAAACTGACATTTTTTCTGTATGTGCAAAATGATAATCTCCATTAAAATTAAAAGAGCATGGATAAGTGTGGCAGGTGAATTTAATTTAAATACAAATATATAAATTTTAAGGATTATTTTATTATAACTGCTTAGGATAATGTTGAAGGTTGACTAGATTTTCTTTTATGTTGAGTTATAATATAAATATATTTGAAAGAATTATAACGTGAAAGTGATTTCAAATTGTAATATTACAACCAACTTGGAATCCAAATAGGAGAGAATATCCTTTACATGAATGTTTTCTACTGTTTGGAAAGCCAAGTTAGGAGGATCTTAATATCTAAAGGGAAAAGAAATACCCTTTCGAGGATGAGTTCATTTTAATTTAAATATCCAGACCTGATAGATCTAAGGAGCACATAGAAGGAAAGAAGACTATATATATATAATTACTTTTTCTTCCTTATTAGATACCTCCCTAGCTCGGGGTTATTGTAGACCACCTGGCCTATTAAGGTACACCTTTGTCAAGGGGATATTGTATAATCTATAGGAAATATATATTTTATATGCCTAATTTTTAAACTGCTTCATAATAATTTTATGCATTCAATTCAATTAGCATATTTTACATTAAATTCAAATTAAAAGAGTCTAAAATTTTAATTA
>NW_021451617.1:0-238 GCF_001605985.2 Dendrobium catenatum
TCAACAAACATAAATAATATCATATTCATTTCAACAACAAAAGTCGATAGGGGGCTAAAGAGCAATGTAATTACCAATTTTTACATAGATATTTTGAAATTTTTATAATTAAAATAATAAGTAATAATATATTCAATATCTCTTTTAGAAAGAGCCACAAAACATTCATTCTACTAGCTAATGATTTCATTATTGCTAATGTGTCCCGATATTCATTAAAATGAAGCACAATGATCAA
>NW_021451618.1:0-289 GCF_001605985.2 Dendrobium catenatum
AAAATTGTTAGGAGAGAACTACACATTTAACAATAATATTTGGAATCATCAAAAACTACATAAGTTGTAAAAATATAAAGCATGCAAATAGCAACTATCTTAATAATCTCCCCCTTTTTGATGATGGAAAAACGATTATTGTTTGTATGATTTAAAATTAAACCAATCTCCTAAACTCCCCCTGAATTGATGTATATATAAAAATAAGGAGGCATTTTGAACCATAAAACACAATTTTTTGTTTTTTTTTTTAAAATTTAATAACAAACTACAAGACAAGACCACACAA
>NW_021451619.1:0-251 GCF_001605985.2 Dendrobium catenatum
AAGCTTAACTAAGATGTGGTTATATTAATACATTATGTTCATGAATATATGACACTTAAGTCACAGATAATGATGAAAAAAAGATCATATAAAATATTTTCATTCTCTAAATTCATAAATCTACTTGGCGTGATAGCATATAGTAGGGGACTCAATAATTGCCAAGGCCTATTGAGATTATCTTGAATGGTTCTCGTTTCATTCAACTACTTAAACCTTATATTCATCACAAATACATTCACAACACAATT
>NW_021451620.1:0-469 GCF_001605985.2 Dendrobium catenatum
TTATTCTGCTAGCCATGTATCGTATTTGTAGATGATTATTTAGAAGAAAAAGAAAGAAAATATAGATGTTTTGTTCCGCTGCATTTGATGACTTATAGTAGCTCTGTTGTTCTGTGTTTGTGTGTCTGTTGAGTTAATGATTTTGGAAGATTCAGTTCAAAACCAAATTCCAAAGCCAGATCCTGGATTAGATGGTTCTATCGCGATCCGGCTCGGGCGGGATCCGTCCCCGTCGGGTCGGGTCGTGACAGTTAGGGGGTACTTCAGCTTCGGATAGCACTTCAGCATCCCTTGGTGGTCTGTCGGTGGTACGGCAGAACTACGGCGGTGTTGCGACAATACTCCGGTGTCCCTTGGTGGTCCGGCGGTGGTCAAGGAGGAGCTAGGCTGCCAGAGCTTTCTTCCTTCTCTTCCTTCTTCTCTCTTGGCTTCCTCCCCTCTTTTCATGAGGAATGAGGGCTCTATTTAT
>NW_021451621.1:0-241 GCF_001605985.2 Dendrobium catenatum
CCGTCCTTTTACACAATTCCCAGTGTTGGCAGAGAACCATCCGTCCTTTCACACAATTCCCAGTGTTGGCAGAGAACCATCCGTCTTTTCACACTATCCCCAGTGTTGGCAGAGAATCGTCTATCCTTTTACACAATTCCCAGTGTTGGCAGAGAACCGTCCGTCCTTTCACACTATCCTCAGTGTTGGCAGAGAACCCTTCCATCCTTTCACACTCTCCTAGTGTGGGCAGAGAACCCTT
>NW_021451622.1:0-206 GCF_001605985.2 Dendrobium catenatum
AATCGAACTCAATTTTATAATATCAAAAAAGAATATTATGTGTATATTATTTCTCATATTTTATTTTATATTTATTTTTAATCATATATTTATGTTTATCAAATTATCCCATATTTTATTTTATATTTATCATATATTTATATTTATCAATTTTATCATTTATTTATATTTATTTATTTTTAATCATATATTTATATTTATAAAGT
>NW_021451623.1:0-334 GCF_001605985.2 Dendrobium catenatum
TCTGTTGAAGTTCTTGAAATTTGTGATGTGTAGATCTATGTTGTGGAATTATTGTTTGTATATGTTTATAGGTGTGGAAATCCAATTGCTTCCTGGCAAGGCAATTTATTTTTGTTATTGCTATAGGTTTCTGACGGAATTTACGTCGGTATTTCATCGAAAATGATGATACAAAAAAATTCTAAAATTATTTTGGCATTTTATATTCCTCGAAAATACCAGTGGATACAACATTGATACCAAGTCATAGCTTTAGTTTTGGCACAAATTACAACATTTTATCTGCTGGAGTTTTCGGCGGATATATACGCCGCAAATTCCGACGTAATGCGTC
>NW_021451624.1:0-264 GCF_001605985.2 Dendrobium catenatum
AGGCAAGGTTACACTTGGAGATAATACCACAAAGAATTTACCTTAATTCCATTGTTGGTGTCTATTTTGCTTCCTTTTCATAAAGCTTCTGAACTGTATAGTCATTAAAGCAATTTCATCCTCATCCATAGGTCAGATATATCACTCTCTGATTCCTCCACCTTTAATACAATATTCTTCTCCTTTTTTGATTCTCTTGCATCAATCTTTCATTGACTCACTCCTTTCTCGTAAGTAATTAGTGATCCAAGAAGATTATCAATA
>NW_021451625.1:0-943 GCF_001605985.2 Dendrobium catenatum
GCTTCCATAAAAGGCTTCATATATATAATTTCTCCATAATTCAAACCTTGGTCTCTTTTGAATTTTAAATTTTCATATCTTCAATAAGAGGTGAAACAGAAATGGTGCATGGGCAAAAATCTTCATAATATCCATGCATGGAGATGCCATTTTAAGATAGTGGATGTGCTACCATTTGTGGAAAAGATAGGACGTTGGCCAAATTTCATTATGTAATGATTTTAAGGGCTTGAATCGTGGTATGAAGGGTTCCATAAAGATTAGGAAAGTTGGTAAACTTAGGTAATGATAATGACAATAAATAATAAAGACAATTCATGATCATATGGTGATCAAATTCTCTCTTTATTTTGAATAATTGCATGTTAATGTTATGATGATAATTTTTTGCATTATAGTACAACTGTTGTTTGATTTCCCTTAACTTCAATATGGAACCACTTGGATCATCATAAAGGTTTCCTTTATAAAGATATTAGAGGATGAAAAACATATCTTCATTTGTTCCATATCACAATCCCTACGGGCTTAGCTTGTTACATTTTGAGGTTAGCTAAACCATGTTAACCAAATAAGTCAAGGTTATAATGGTGTATCGAATATATTATTTTAAACCAACCATATTTATCTTAAATTACCATTTGTTAACCAAGTAAAAGAGGTTGATTAACTTACATCTTACTAATTAAATCTAGTATGGTTTAATCTTGGTCTTGCTAAGCTTGTGGTGGTCTACACCTCTCTAAACATTACTAAACTCTTATTTAATATTGACTCAAACTTGGCTAATCACTTATGCCCTGGTTAATTTTAGTTAGTTTTAGGTCAGGTCAAAAATTTTTTGGTTAACATCAATACATGTGATGTGCTTTAAAAAAAAAAAAATACATGTGATGTACTTTAATGAGTTCAGCACCTCTATTAGGGTTCCATTTGTTTGTCT
>NW_021451626.1:0-206 GCF_001605985.2 Dendrobium catenatum
TTGTACTAGTATAATGTAGTATATATAGTATAGAGTATTAGCATATAAAGTACATTATAGTTATATATAGTGTAATATATTATAGAGTATTAGTATTATAGTGTAGTATAAAATAGTAGTAGTATAGGGTAGTATTATTGTATAATGTAGTTATATAATTTAAAGCACCAGTAGTAGTATATATAGTATAGTGTAGTTATTTAGTA
>NW_021451627.1:0-241 GCF_001605985.2 Dendrobium catenatum
ATATATTAAAATAAATATTTTTTCTTGTATCTTCCAATCTTTTTTTATTGCAAAAGTTTCTTTAATAAAATGAAGTTTCAGAGAGACTCTCCTTTTCTCTTTAGAATTTTTCTAATAAAAAATAATTATGAATGAATTTAAGATAATCATATTTATTTTAATTTGAATTTATTACATAATTAATCTAAGCTCTTACCTAATACTCTTGATACGTCATCACAAAATTAGCTTGATCGGGCAC
>NW_021451628.1:0-2132 GCF_001605985.2 Dendrobium catenatum
TGAATCCACAAGGCCTGTAACAAGAAAAAACACTCCAATAAAAGAGTAAGCTATAAAAAATGCATCAGATCTTCAAGTTTAAACTAGTACAAATTTTAATCATCCAATGATTACTAGAAAGACATTTCTTCAATTTTTATCAACCAAATTAGTTCATGAGGTCAGGTTTTGCTGATTCTGCCATCCTTAGATGATCTTATTTAGTCAAGGCAAACAAACCATTCATATTATATTAACAGTTTACTAGTCCTCTGTCCAGCAAAAAAGTGCACGTCAAAGAATCAAACTGTTTTCTTAAAAAAATTAATTCACATGAAAAGAAAAAGAAATCTCATCAAAATTGAGATCATATTAAAGCATAAAAATAACATTTAAACAAATGTAAATTATATATAACCATCTTTTATTTACCACTCAATGGAGAAAGATGCACATATCAAAGTTACATGCCACAATTTTCAAAAATTCAACGGGACTTAAGTTAGCTTTAAATAAGAAATCGGAAGTTCACCAGGATGAGTTTTATTATCCAGAATTAAATTGGAGAATTGAGTATCATTTTACCATTTCAGGCCAATTTGGCGCGGCGGTCGGGTTCTTCCAACCACCGCGTCATTCCAGCTATTTAGACCATGCCTGCATGCTATTTGTTTGGGGCGATTGCAGCACGCGTTGCATCACGTGCGGGCAGTCGTCCCAAACAAATCCTTCACCTCATCTCTAGCATCAAAAGTTATTTTTCATGAGCACAAGTCAGATTAAAAAAAAAAAACCACTCCAGTTGTGGAAATATACTTTTCAATCCCAGTTAAAGAAGCAAACCTCTCTACCCATATATTTTTTGATAAGATGCACGTTCCATTTAAGCTCCTCCTGTGAAATAAGATAACATAATTTAATAGGCAAACCATGAAGAAACTTCTCATGACAACAAGCATAACAACATAATCAAAATATACCATTCTGAGTTTCATCGTTTATTTAAAAGTGGTATTAGTTTATATGGAGTGGTCATTTTAATTGAGACTGAATTCTGATAATCCCCATAGACCATCGTTCGTCCAATTGGAGCCAAGGTACATTACAGACCAGTAATAGGATCCATGGAAATCACGCACATTCCCTCACCATATGCCTGGGCTAATCATCGCCACCTACATACGCACATGCCTAGACCTCAACAATCACACAGAGAATGACAGAAAAACAACGAACAAACTTAAAAAAGTGCAATTTGTAACCAAACGACAGATCACACACACAATTAAAAGGACGCAATGCATAAAAGCCAAGAAATAAGAAAAAATTAGCTTGCCATAAACCACAATGTTTGTTCTAACTACAAGAAGTAATTTTGCTAAAATAATTAAAATGATCCCCAACTTTTTTTTGGAGGTCCATTTTAATCCAAGACTATATAAAGTGTCGAATATAATCCCTTGATTTCTTGAATAGGATATAATATAGTCTCTGTCAAAAATAATGAAAGTAAATAGATGGTGTTAAAAAGAGTGAATATACAACTTCCTGAGTTCTGATTTTACGGATTTTTTTGGTATTGATTTTGTACCCAAATCCTTAAGGGAATGTCGGGGACGACATTTTTCTATTGTAGGTAAATTGTAATAATCCAAAATTTTCTTTTTTTTTGAAATGATTTTTTTAATGAAAAATATGAATTTCAGTGTCGTGCCTTATCGAATACGAGAGAGGAAAGTGAGAGAAGATTATTCGGGGCTTTTTCATCTATCAATTTTGTTTTGTTTTTTTTTTATAAGTAACTTAAATCACATTTTAATTTTCAATGATTTTGATTATTATATATATTTTTCTTGTAATAAACAGAATTGATTATTTCATACTGCATTTTAATTGTGGTATTTGCATAAACAAATAATGATGATTGTTAACACTATAAAATGGATTGACTGTTAAAATATAATATCCTACGTAGGAGGGTGGGCTGATAGGCTTTCCTTTAAAGATGATTTTTAGTGTTATCTCGGTTGTAGCCTGTAACAGAAAATCGATTATGCCAAAGGACAGAGTGACGACTCTTTATTGATTCAATGAAGCCATCTGTAATGATAATTAACTAATTGAATATAATAATTGATTAATTAGATAAATGA
>NW_021451629.1:0-250 GCF_001605985.2 Dendrobium catenatum
CTTTCAATACACTGTTGTTATCCACAAGTATCCATTGCAGGGAACTGCTGCATCTACTATGACCTACTAAAAAAATGTTTGCAGGAGATTCATTCTTTCTGCATCATATCCACCCTTTCACCAATCTCGGGTGGGTTTGTTGATTGTACTTGTTTGCAGAGGGTGGATCTTTGATTACTGGTCTCCAATATTGCCATCTCAATCAACAGGCACTTGTAGAAATTGTCGTAGGAGATTCCAACAGTATATG
>NW_021451630.1:0-257 GCF_001605985.2 Dendrobium catenatum
TGTTTCCTTATGTTATTATTATTGTATTTTATTTTCTGTGTTATTTCAATGGGTCGATGAAGAATCAACTATTATTTTTTAAAATAATTCATATGTGGTGACTATTGATCATATTCATTAATGAATTTTTGATAGCTATTATAAAAAAACCTAATTTATTTTTCTTATGCTTTATCTCTTAGTTGGCTGAAGAATCTGTTGTCATTTTTTGGACTAATTATCCTAAATTTCTTTTGATTGTATGTATATTTCTTGAT
>NW_021451631.1:0-293 GCF_001605985.2 Dendrobium catenatum
TTGTAACATAGTGACCTTTAAAACATTTTGTACGTTGCAGCCAAAAAACAAAGTTAATATTGGATGCCAAGGAAACTGTAGTGTATGCTGCATAGAAATACCATAATGAAGTCCCCTTTGCATAAATGGAATGAAGATATACGAGTATGTTACAATTCCATAGATTGTAATAAATAAAACAGAAAAGCTACATGGCTAGACCCTTGCAAATAACAAATATAGAAAATAGGGTTGTTGACGTCGAAATGGATGTGAACTGAGAAACAAAGCCAATCCCAAGCTGTCTCTCTATT
>NW_021451632.1:0-1577 GCF_001605985.2 Dendrobium catenatum
ATATTATAATTTAAAATTACTAAAATATAAGATAGTACATCATAGTCTAAAAGTAATTTGGAATGATTAAAGCAATGATTCTAATTTGAAAGTTCATAATAATTATCCCAACCATTCACCCTTATTATTGCTTGATTTGAATCTATCCACTATGTAGATGAGTGTAAAATTGATTTCTGAACGTAGAAATAAATAATATAACTTAGAAATTAGTTATACTTGTATATATATATATATATATCGAGCAATACCGAGCAATTCCCTGGTTTTGCTAGGTATCGCTCGGTATTGCTCATTATTGCTCGGTATTGGTCTTGAAAGAGCGATATTTCTCATTATTGCCAAGTAATACCTAGCAATACTGAGCAATACCTAGCAATACCTAGCAATACACAAACATAGGAATACTGGTTCCAGTCCGAGTCGCATCGTCGAGATGCACGGTAAAAAGTAAGACCACGTGGAGACATGTTATTTGCGTCTGGATGTAGAGCTACGTAAGGAGTCCTGACCAAATAAAGTTCATTTAGGATAACATGTATACTTAATATTATATAAAAGGTTAAAGAAACCTAGTTCAAACTTCTCCTATGATGTGGGACTAAAAACGTTACATGAATAGTTTAGAATATAAATTTCAGCTTAGGTTAGCAAGTTAGACTACAAATTTGGGCTTCAAATTTGAGCAATGTGTATTATAAGTTTCATATAATATATATTAAAAGGAAACATTGGTTGGAAATAAAATGAATGTAAAGTATAACACAAGCGTTTTGAAAAGTTTGGTGTTTTGTCGGATGAAAAAAAATTCAAAGTATAGTAAATATAGTGCAAACCAATTTAGATCATTTTTTAGGTGAACGATTATGACCCAATTTTTAGAGAGAATCATTTCCACCGCAAGCAAGTTCGTCCACAACCGGTCGTCAACTTCTAGCCATCAACTACGCCATCGGTCGCAACCCACCACAGTCCATCACCACAACAATTGCCACCACCACTATGACACCCCAAAATTTAGTTTGAATGAATTATTCTTTATCTTTTAAAATCAATTATAGAGTTATAGATTTTTCTTTTATCAACATAATATCAACTAAAACAAACTAGTAATCAAATTATCAAAAATACATATGCATTATGATTTCAAAATTATATACAATATTTAATAATCATATAATTATAATATATAATCACCATTCCTAAGTATAAAAGAATAGCTAAAAGATAGAAATAAATAAATTAATAGTAAAATTGAAAAATATTGATATAATCAATCTCATACACCTAATCATCTGCCATAACATGAAATCATTTAAACTACAAATAATTGGCTAAAAATCCCAATAAGTCATTAAATATTATAATTGACTCAATGTACAATAAATAAACAGTATGTGTGTTGCCAATTAATTTATAATAATAACAATAATGTGATTATGAATTGATGCAAATATAGTAAAACACATGCAATAGTAATAAAGTCTTTAGCCAGCAAAATAATACATTACAAAAGCTAATAAAATAATACAATGGGAATGAAAGTAAACCAATACGAGTGTTGAATCGATAAAGCC
>NW_021451633.1:0-266 GCF_001605985.2 Dendrobium catenatum
TGATATGGCTGAGATCAATATGCCATGTGAAGCGATGCGCCGAATCTCGGACTAGGTCGAGGTGAGCTTGAAACAGATGTATTTCATTGAAAGTGGAAGATCAAAACGCTAGACGAGGCGAAGCCTCAATACTCAGACAAGCTCGAGACGAAGGAGATGTGATTTTGAAATATTCCCTTTTTGCCTGTGGTAATAAATTGCACAATGTTAAGTTTAAGCTATAAGCTGCAAATTGAAGCTCCTTTTCTTATATATATATATATATA
>NW_021451634.1:0-275 GCF_001605985.2 Dendrobium catenatum
TCCATTCTTCTTTCATAAGTATTGGACATGATTGTGTTTACAGAACCCTTTCCAAATCTCCTTGATGAAGCATATAATGTTCTTTTTACTAGTGATGTTTGGCAATGAATCTTGATAAGTTTCAAATAATCCTTTTAAGCATGTATACGAAGCTTTCATGAGGGTGTGTAGTTATGAAGGTTTTAGCTTTCATAGTGATTTTCTCCAAGTAATTTCATAAATGCTTTATATGACCAATAATTTGTTTATAGTAAATGTTGATGAGTCTCAAGCAA
>NW_021451635.1:0-489 GCF_001605985.2 Dendrobium catenatum
GTACTTTTTGAATTCTAAGAAATGAAATTATTATTTGCCAGCTTATATTTTATTAACTGCTTTTAGTAATTCATTAACTACTTTATTAACTGCTTCTCGTAATTCATTACATACTTCATTAACTACTTTATTAACTGCTTTTCAATGCTTTAGTAATTGTTTTTTTTTAATATTGCAGATGGCTTCAGGCGACGATCCTCCTCGTAAATCATTTGAAAGTTCCGCCGGAAGAAGATTACTGCTAGCAGATTCATACAGGCTGAGGTAGGTGAGGGGCCTTTAGTTCCACCAGATCTACCTACACCACCACTGCCACCACCTGCCAGGAGCCAGCAGCAATTCCCCAGAGTAGGGTCAGGGACATTTAGATCCACCTCCTGTTGTACCTCCATACTTCCCTGGCCACTTTCCTCCTCCCAGCTCGATGAGACCTCGCTTCCCCTCTCTAGATTAGACACATGCTTCTCCATTCTATCCATATTACCTCCC
>NW_021451636.1:0-205 GCF_001605985.2 Dendrobium catenatum
CTGAAAGTGAGAGCAGATCAACAAGATTTAGGGCTAGAAGATTATATTTAATGACAAAACTTCATTGAATTAAAGATTGGATTTGAAGAACAATTCAAACTATACATAAATCAAATGAAAATTGCATTGTGATTTCTTCATTGTATAAATTTGTGTTGCTAAAATATCATATTCAAGTGAGCTTAGCTTAATGAGTTTGGAGTTG
>NW_021451637.1:0-412 GCF_001605985.2 Dendrobium catenatum
TTTTGCTCAAACCCAGGAAATTCCAAAAACTGTATCTTCTTTAAATGTTTCAATTTGTTCTTGACTTCAGGAGTACTTTGCTGAGCAAAGTTATCAGTTATCACAGATTGTTCGAAACGAAGAAACATAGCATCTATGGGTAATTGGACGAACATATATCTGAAAACTGTAAAAAATGATAAATTAAAAATAAGTAAATGAGATACGCACAGTGTACGCATAACATACGTATATATTATGCACATCACACGCACAGTGCAGGAAACATACAACAAATTATACGCATGCATAAAGTACGCACAATATAAGCACGGAGTAAGCAACGTGTATGCATAGATTACGCACAGAAGACGCATTGCGTACGCACAGCCTACACATATTTACTCGATGTTTAAAATTTGGTTAGGTTTTA
>NW_021451638.1:0-481 GCF_001605985.2 Dendrobium catenatum
ATGCAATGCCTTTGAGAGATGTAGGATTGAAATTGGCTGACCATTTGTCCAATCCAACCATCTGTCCTCTAATCCACCAAGGGCCACCTGAGAGAATACTGTCTACAGTTTTAGAATCCTCAAATGAGCACAAAATCTAGCCAAGACCCAAACCGGTGATGTGGAATTTACCAAATTTATCCCACTGTCTTCTGAAATCTGTGCTCACTACATGAAAAGGAATATTTTCCCCAAAAATTTTCACAACAATAGCCTTTTATATTCTTTTTACATTTTCTAATTCCTTCTCAGCATGAAGAAAAACCACCTTACCATCATCGAAAAAAAACGAGCCCAGCTCCAGATTGTCTACCTTCACATTTGTTTTTTTTCTCCACGCCGATTGAATCCTCACATTGCGCTTCTTGATCTCAGCTGCAGCCGAATTAGATAAAATAACTTCTTGACCCTCCACAAGTAAATTATTAATCTTCTTCAGAGA
>NW_021451639.1:0-290 GCF_001605985.2 Dendrobium catenatum
CAGTAGATAAAGCATTAGCAGAAATCAAGTTCATGCATTAATGTCAATCACACCTAATCTGGTCCTTTAAGTGCTGAAAGTATCGAAGGCAGTGGTTTAGTAAAAATGTCAGCCAGTTGATTTTAAGTCGCCACATGATGTAACTCAATATCTTCCTTAGTCACATGATCTCTAATAATGTGACGCCTAATGTCAATGTGCTTGGTTATTGAAAGTTGGATAGGATTCTTAAAATGTAGATGACACTAGTGTTCTCACAAAGAATAGAGATGGTGCCTACAGGTAATCCT
>NW_021451640.1:0-235 GCF_001605985.2 Dendrobium catenatum
CGAAGTAATGCTCCACTTTGTAGATCCATCCATGGCCGCCTTCGCCCTCAAAGACGGGCATTTTCAGCTTCCTCACCCGTGGGTCTCCTCCGTTTCCCCGGTAACCTCCATAACCTCCCATTCCTTGAAGGGAAAGAGTTCCCCAAGTGTCTCGATCATCCCTCCGACGATTATACTCAAATCCCTCTTCATACTCTTCTCTCCTCCCTTCAAAATCATCACCTCGACGCTGAAT
>NW_021451641.1:0-1492 GCF_001605985.2 Dendrobium catenatum
CTGCTAATAACGGCTTTCTCCCACCCATAACACCGACGCGAAACTCTTGATGAGGCCAATCTATTCTTCCTCCGTCCCTTTCTCCAGCTGGCCCCTCTCATAGTCATCGTCCCATCCAATTTTTTATCACACATTTTGCTTTTTCAACTTTTACTTAATTGCAAATTTACTTCACTTAGTAGGCTGCAGCTGCCAGTTTCTTTTCCTACCTCCCAACTGAAGCATAAAATGTATAGTTGCAAGGGTTTCATGTGTAAAAAGACCTTTCAACACTTCACCGCAATTAACCAAATAGTTCTGCCTTTGACCTCTGCACCAGCAGGCAAGCATCTTGCGGAAAATTAAAAAATAAATTCCATAAAAAAATTGGCCCTCTCAATAATGGAGAAGATTTGTATTATTCAAAATTGATCATTATTAATTTATAATCATTACTATTTATACGATTAATTAATTAATTATTATACTTATCCTTAAAAAAGTTAATAATTAAAAAATCATTCTAATTAAATTTAATCAAGAGTGATAAAAAAAGCACATATGATTATTGAATTTCTTTTAATTAAACAAATAAAACAAATTTGCAATTATGTTCATATTAATTTTATAATGTTTTCACTGACCTCCGGGTTCCAGATTAATTATTCCCGCCATGACCAGCCTCCGCTGTCAACGTGAAATCTGCAAATTCCTTTCACCTTCCCTACAAATTTCTGGGCCCCGGTTAAGCCGCCCGCCTGCGCCGGAACACCTTAAAAGTCGCGACCCTTAAGCGTCCATGCGAGTCGGCTAGTTCATCCGACGGCGTTTCTCTGTTGCCCGGCGGCCGTTTCCCCAGACCTCGTAGGTGGTAAGACATATATATCCCGCGGCCTTTACGTCGAGTTTCCTCCAAGTTTTGCTTTCGTCTTTTTCCTCTATTTTCTGAAACCAAATATTACAAAATTTTAAAAAATTCCAATAAACCACCATCTGCTTATTCCCTACGCTTCAATTCTCATTTTCAACTGTGCTGCGATTAAAAAAAGTAAGCGAAGAGAGCTGAAGAGATGGGAAAGGAAGCTCACCGACAAGGAGAGCTTTAAATGCCAGTTAGGGATTCGAATTCGCCATTCTGATACCTTCCGTTCTCCGTCAATTACTATTAATATTAGAGTTTTTTTTTTTTCCTTTTTATTCTTTGTCTGATTTGCTGGGGATTGGTAGAGAAGTTGGGATCCAAAAGGTACTTCCGCTCCGCTCTACAGAGACTGTACTGATTATTTCTTCGAACCATGAAATGATGCCTTCTCGTTAGTTCTGCTGTACAATTTGATTTTCTCGATTACACAGTTTCTAATAGATCTAAGTGGCGGCGTGTGGATGGGTGATTCTGTTTGTTGTTTTGCCGCAGATAGTTTGATGACTGTTATCTGTTTTTATTTTGCAATTGCTTGTTTTCAGCTCTTTGGATTGTTCGATTTGTGATCTTTCCCTAGAGACCTAATCTACG
>NW_021451642.1:0-356 GCF_001605985.2 Dendrobium catenatum
GGACCCTCTAAACTCCGATTTTAGCAAACTTACAATCGAACTGAATGTCTCGAAAATACGAACCCAACAACACCAAATTCGACCCAATCCAAGCTCAAATGGGTCCAAATCAAAGATCCTAAGCACACTTGGAAGGTTCAATCCATAATTTGGATTACCAAATAGTTTCCAAACGTGACATGCTTATATTCAAATCAAGCGGCTCAACGAGGCGAATCCAACGAGCCAAGGATCAATAAATTCTGATGTTATTAAAACATTCAAATGTCTAGTAAACTGTCCATGATCAAGGGAATCAATATTGACCGTCCATTCAAACCACTCCCAATTTACCCTTGATCTTCTTCCTATTTACT
>NW_021451643.1:0-326 GCF_001605985.2 Dendrobium catenatum
CTGATTGACGACTAGCCTTAATCGAAAGTTCTTTCTCGTTATTTGGAGGGGTAATTAACTATAGGGGCTTGCGTCTATAGGAAATCAGAACTTAGATCATAAAGTCCTCGCAAAATGAGGGTGAAATCTCTGGGTAATGTCTTATATACAAACCCATATGCCTCCCAAAATTTACCCCAGAACTTAATTCCGTTAAAACTCCCTCGCTGAATAAAAAGCAAACAGTCGCGGGCGGAGGCCGGTGCCGAATTTTCGGAGCCCACAATTTGTGAACTGCAGCTTCAAATGTCATAACTGATCCTCTATTCGAGAGGAGAATCGATCTC
>NW_021451644.1:0-235 GCF_001605985.2 Dendrobium catenatum
TGATTGAGTGTGGTTTATGGAGCTAGATTTAGAGCAATGAAATATATTTTCAATGAATATAACGTTGCTGGAGATGTATATTTTGTTAGTGTTTAGATCCAGACACTTATATCCTTTTTTATTTGGAGGGTAACCGATGAAGATGCAAGGATGAGAGATGGGAGAAAGCTTGTGGGTGGTGTATGGCTTAAGCCATGAGTAACATAGACAGCCGATTACCTTAAGGTTGCTGTAG
>NW_021451645.1:0-1299 GCF_001605985.2 Dendrobium catenatum
GAAATATCTTTTCTAACTTATAGAGGATGATTGGTATATTATCCTCGTACCTCCGTAAAGCATCTTCGCTTACTTTAGATGAACATAAATCTTTGAAGAAAATGCTAAGCTCAGTCAACGAATTTGATATGTAATCGGGTAACATACATACTATGATAGGAAGAAGAATCTCCATAATTATGTGACAATCATGACTTTTGAGTCCAAATAACCTTGCAGATTTCATGTCAACACATTTACTTATATTTGATCCATAGCCATCAGGCATTTTTAAACCTTTAAACCACTGACATATCAATCTTTTCTGCTCTAACATAAAAGAGTATGGAGCTTTGGGCTTCTTTATTTTACCGTCAATTGTTGTTACTAACTCCAATTTTTTTTGCCCGTAGTACTCTTTAATGTCCATCCTTGCTTTGACATTATCTTTACTCTTACCTTTAATATCCATAATTATATTAAAATTATTATCCAAGAAGTTCTTCTCAATGTGCATAGCATCCAGATTATGTCTTATCAAATTAGTTCTTCAATATGATAATGTCCAGAAAATATTTTTTTTAATCCAATTATGTTCAACATCATAACCCAGAAATTTAGACTCTGATAGCATTGAAAAATCAATAATTGTTGGAATATCAAAAAGTATCTGTAGTACATCATCACCACTGAATCTGGATGGAGGAGGCGACCGCTCAACTCTGTTTTTAACGAATGCTTCCTTATTTCTCTGAAATTGATGATTAGTAGGTAGTAACATACGATGACAATCAAACCAAGTATTTTTTCCTCCATGTTTTAATGTAAAAGCCTTACTATTCTCCATGCAATAAGAACATGCTAATTATCCTGCTGTGCTCCAACCAGATAACATACCATAAGCTGGAAAATCACCAATAGTCCACAACAATGCACCTCAAAGGAGAAAATTCTATTTTATTGATATGTCATATGTGAGCACTCCTTCCCATAATAACTTGAGGTTATCAATTAAAGGTTGCAAAAAAATATTAATTTTTGCTTTCGAATTATGTGGTCCAGATATTATAAGAGTTAAGAATATGTATGGAGTAGTCATGCACAACTCTGGTGGAAGGTTGTATAAGGTTAAAATAACTGGCCAACAAGAGTACGGTGTTGCTGTTTGATTATAGGGGGTAAAACCATCATCTCATAATCCCAATTTTATGTTGCAGGGTTCAGCTGTAAATGAAGCATGCACTTGATCAAAATATTTCTATGCTTCTGCATCTGATAGATGAGAAAGAACATCAATTTTTGCTATTTTCTCCTTATGCC
>NW_021451646.1:0-202 GCF_001605985.2 Dendrobium catenatum
CCCCGCCTACGAATCAAGCGACATTTTTCACAAATTTGACGAACAGAAGCCCTTATTTTCATATTTCTCATTCCTTACTTTCATTCTGAATCTCTTTTTTTGGAAACAAGAATCAGTTTATTGCATTTTTGAACTTCGAATTCTATCCATACGAAAATGATGTTGAAAAGAATGATCTAATCGTTCGAATCTTTTTTGCGAA
>NW_021451647.1:0-239 GCF_001605985.2 Dendrobium catenatum
GGTTTGACCAAACCACTATAAATCTGGTGTGTTCTTTTTTTTATTATTTTCGCATTTATTTTTGTTGTTATTAACTAAGTGGGTGAAATTGATAATCTTTCTTTTTATTGTGAATGAAATTCAATTTTACATAAAGTTATAAAAATATATTTCTTTTGTTTAAAGAAGTTTTTAAACTTCCAAATCAAAACCCCTCCACTTCGTGCACCTCACACTTTCAATTGGTTTTAGATCGGGGT
>NW_021451648.1:0-245 GCF_001605985.2 Dendrobium catenatum
GTTGACAAGAGTTATAAAGATTAAAGGTAATTGATTATACATATAGTGTTCCAAATGGTAATGTTTCTTCTTCCTTTGAAGGTTATTTTCTTTAGGAATCTTAAAGAAGATTCTGAAACCTAAAGATAAAGACTAAAGTAATAAATCATATTTAAATATACATTTTATATGATGTAGAAATCTAGGCTTGTTGTTAATGAGCATGTCAATATTTACATTTTAGTAAACCCTGGTTTATAATGAAA
>NW_021451649.1:0-226 GCF_001605985.2 Dendrobium catenatum
AGCATGACTTGTATTTGAACCTTCAAGCTTTTCTCAATTTAAATTGACTTTAATCTTGAAAATCTCGCATATATCAAATTCTGGACCCTGTCCTATCAAACATATCAAGCTACAAAGGACATGTAACTACAATATGTTATTAGGACAAGCATAAAGTTTTGATTTAAAGGTTTGAGCTTTTGGACCCTGTCCTACCAAACATATTAAGCTATAAAAATATATAATT
>NW_021451650.1:0-219 GCF_001605985.2 Dendrobium catenatum
TATTGGCATTCGGTATGTCTCACACTCATTGGGATGCATCGGCTTTGGAGCTTCAATCGATTTTGGCAATTAATATGATGGTCAAAGAATGGATGCTTGATTACAAAGGCATCATTATTGAAGGGGATAACTATAATGTTATTAATTTCATTAAGAGAGTGGTGGACAAAGAAGGTTTTAAATCTTTAGACCTTTCTTTTATTAAACTTTTTAATTATG
>NW_021451651.1:0-1217 GCF_001605985.2 Dendrobium catenatum
TGCTTGTCAGCGGACTTCTACCCGACGTCGGACTTCTGCTCGTCAGTGGACTTCTACTCGTCATCATACTTCAGCTCGTCGACGAATTCTCGTCGGTCTTCTACCCGACGTTGAACTTCTACCCGACGTCGGACTTCTGCTCCTCAGCGGACTTCTACCTGACATCGGACTTCTGCTCGTCAGCGAACTTCTACTCGACGTCAGACTTCTGCTCGTCGACGAATTTTCGTCGGTCTTCTACCCGATGTTGAACTTATAGCCGACGTCGGACTTCTGCTCGTCAGCGGACTTCTACTCATCATCAGACTCCTGCTCGTCGACGAATTTTCATCGGTCTTCTACCCGACGTTAATCTTCTACCTGACGTCGGACTTCTGTTCGTCAGCGGACTTCTACTCGTCGTCAGATTCCTGCTCGTCGACGAATTTTCGTCGGTCTTCTACCCGACATTGAACTTCTACCCGACGTCATACTTCTCCTTATCTTCGGACTTTTGCTCGTCAGTAGACTACTACTCGTCATCGGCTTCTTGCAACGCCCTCTCGAACTCTATCCTTTGGCTCCAAACTCGATCGTTGACTGCTAATGGGCTTCAACTCGATCGTCCATCGCCAATAAACTTCCGCTCAAATGGCAAAGAAAAATCCTGTAACTCCTGCGCGCGAGGAGGGGCGCTAATTCGAGCAAGGGAAATTTCCCGCTCGCAAATAGCGGAAGCCTCAACCGCCAGAAAGTTGTGGGGCAAGAAAGAAAAATCCCGTAACTTCTGCGCGCGAAGAGGGGCGCTAATTCGAGCAGGGGAAGTTTCCCACAGAAAAAATAGCGGAAGCCTCAACCGCCAGAAAGCTGTGGGGGAAGAAAGCGAAATCCCGTAACTCCTGCGCGCAAGGAGGGGCGCTAATTCGAGCAGGGGAAATTTCACGCTCGCAAATAGCGGAAGCCTCAACCGCCAGAAAGCCGTGGGGGAAGAAAGAGAATTCCCGTAACTCCTGCGCGATAGGAGGGGCGCTAATTCGAGCAGGGGAAATTTCCAGCTCGCAAATAGCGGAAGCCTCAACCGCTAGAAAGCCGTGCGGGAAGAAAGAGAAATCCCGTAACTCATGCGCACGAGGAAGGGCGCTAATTCGAGCAGGGGAAATTTCCCGCTCGCAAATAGCGGAAGCCTCAACCGCTAGAAAGCCGTGGGGGAAGAAAGAAAAATCTTGTAACTCCTGCGC
>NW_021451652.1:0-337 GCF_001605985.2 Dendrobium catenatum
GCTCAGCATCAGTCAATTCTGTGACAAAGGATTCATCATGCAGTTCTTTACGGATTCATGCATTGTAAGTTTAAGTAACAACACTATTTTGCAGGGAAAGAGGATCAACAACGTCTACATACTTGATTTAAATAACATTGAATGTGCTACTTCTTTTTGCTTAAAAACTGTGATTGATGATTCTTGGTTGTGGCACAGGAGGCTTTGTCATGCAAGTATGAAAACCCTTAGGAAAGTGACCCAAAAAGATCTAGTTAGAGGTGTCCCCAAACTTAAGTTTACAAAAGACCACCTTTGTGATGCCTGTCAACTAGGAAAGCAAGTCCACTCCACTTTT
>NW_021451653.1:0-292 GCF_001605985.2 Dendrobium catenatum
GAAAGAGGAGGAATGGCTAGTGGTTCGTCAGAGGCAGGGTTGGTACATTCAACCACAAAGTCTGCAAGTACTTGGGACTTGATGTCGGGTCTAGGAAGAAAACGGATATCAAACTCTCCAAGTTCCACTGACCACTTGATTAATCTTCCAGATGCCTCAGGCTTTTGAAGAATATTTTTTAATGGGAGATTAGTATAGACTCCAATGGTATGAGCTTGAAAGTAAGGGCGTAGTTTTCTAGCTGAGAAGACTAATGCTAAAGCTGTCTTATCTGCTAACGGGTAACGCATTT
>NW_021451654.1:0-212 GCF_001605985.2 Dendrobium catenatum
CAACCCCTACCCCCAGCAAAAAACAACCAAAGACCACGACCAGCTAACAAGGAGCAAAACAAACTCCTCACCAGAAAGATGCAGCCACAGACAAAACCAGTAGCACAACCCAGAAACCAAACGAACTCACCCATGTCTAAGACGAGGCAAAGAGACATTGTCCATTAATAGCAAGCCATTTAAATGAATATCCAGATTATGAATATCCAACT
>NW_021451655.1:0-808 GCF_001605985.2 Dendrobium catenatum
ATTTTACTAACCAAGTAAAAAAGATTCATAAATAATATGGTAATAATTTAAATGATCTATAACATAAGCACACTGAAATACATAAAAGGATGAACTAGCGTCGCCTACGTGGCCTCTGTAGAAATGCATCAATGCCTGGAGTGTAATGTTGTGGAGGCCGTCCTGGCCTTTGACGTAATATGTGATGTTCCTCCATAGCAACTTCTTCCTCAGCTATGTCATTTGTATGAAGGAAGCTCGGTACAAAATCTGGGGTGAGGTATGCATCCAAATCCGCTGGCACCTAGTTACTGAAGAGGTCCCTATAAGGCCCTTGATAAGGATAAGAGGAGGGTCCAGCATATCCACTATAATGCTGAGGAGCATCCTGGTCATGGAAAAATGGTGTATCATGCTCACTTCTAACATCAAAGTATCCTTAATCTTGAATATACAACTACCTGCGCAAACCACGACAAAGCTCTGCCACGGTGTTTATGTCCCTTTGTTGTTGTGTATCATTTGTACCATTGAAGTATTGTTGCAAAGCATTTTCAGTACCCAGGAAAAAATTCCTCTGAATTAACCAAAAAATATTATTATTATTTTACAAAAAAATTATCTAAGGAAATTATAGTATGTTCAATTTGAACCTACCAGAAGGCGCTTAGAGGGAGCTCTAAGATATGCAATTGTGGGAGGCTCAACAGGTGCCTTCAATATGTATAATGTTGCCCATGACTTGTACCACTGTATGTGGAGATGAATTGAGCAGTTATTATGCTGGTTAATAAGGTCCCCTGTAACTATATATCCACTCCTACTCTCC
>NW_021451656.1:0-354 GCF_001605985.2 Dendrobium catenatum
AAACTCTTGACAACCTCCCACTATATTAACTCTTCTGTTGTCCTCGCTTCAAGGGACCTAAAAAAAAAACACTTCTTCCCTCACCCCTTTCTCAGCAGAAAACTCCACAGCCCCTCCTACACCAGCCTTGGCCACCAAACATAGCTTCCTCCCTCTTCATTTCGTCCACAAGAAGCTTCACGTCAGAAAGCTTTCACCCGACCCCAACACTTCCCTTGCCTCCTCTACTCTACGTTTAACCTCAATCTTCCAGCCGAACTCAACAGATGAAAGTTTACTTGCTTTTGACTTTTCTCTGAAAGCTATATGAAAATTTTATGATCCTTCTTTTAAATATATATATATATATATATA
>NW_021451657.1:0-201 GCF_001605985.2 Dendrobium catenatum
GATGTGCATGGAATTACGGATTTACTGTATCGTACGGCTTCATTGATTTCATTTGATCATGGATACTACTATTGATTATTGATTATTGATATTGATATTGATATGGACATGGACGACATAGATTCATAGATTCATTGATACCATTGATTTATGCATTGATTTTACTTGCTACTGTAGATTATCGTATTGTCCTTCCGATTG
>NW_021451658.1:0-265 GCF_001605985.2 Dendrobium catenatum
AAGGGTGAAAAATGCGTTCCATTGGAGATGAAATCACCACATTTTGTAGTTTCCGGCATTTTGGAGTGAAAAATGAGATTTTCGGTTGGAGATGATCTTAGATGAACAAATACGCTATTGTATTACTTCTGCTGACTGTTCAATCATTACTTGGAAGGTTCTAATAAAATGTGGAATATTGATCGTTGCCAATTTTTTTGTACCCGGGTAGTTAAGGTTTGTTTGTTGCATGTTGGGTTAGGGTTAGACAGCATTTTCTATTCAA
>NW_021451659.1:0-252 GCF_001605985.2 Dendrobium catenatum
TGAGATATCATGAGATATTCTATTTATGATAGTCTTAGTTGTGTTAATAATGGATGAATAGTGCTAGCATGTCTGTCGACATTCTCAAATCATAATGAAGAAATTGTTTTCAGATTTTTTTTTTGAAATTAAAATTAATTGATTAGATTAACCAACTAAGTTTAATTAAATAATTTTTTAATTAATCGATTGAGTTTAATTGATTTTTAGTTAATCAATCAATTTTTATAATTATTTTAATTAATAGATTTT
>NW_021451660.1:0-349 GCF_001605985.2 Dendrobium catenatum
AGATTCAGTAATTACAGTGATTTTAGCATCATATGACGAAGGCAAGCATCTGAAAATCTTGTTTACTTTTTCATAGTTTGAAAGTTCTCTTCCTAATGCATGCAGTAAAGTAACTATCTGAGTAAACCTAGCATGCATGTCAGAAATTGATTCATGAAGTTTCATACGAGAAAGTTCGTAGTCATTCAAGAGAGTGTTCAAACGAGATTGTTTAACTTCATTAGTGCCTTCATAAGTGTTACACAATTTATCCCAAATTTATTTACCAGTTTTGCAAGTGGAGACATGCATGTAATCTTCAGATTTTAAAGCACAGAAAAAATAGTTCAAACATTTTGCATTTAATTGG
>NW_021451661.1:0-204 GCF_001605985.2 Dendrobium catenatum
AATGAATTGACTATCTATCAAATTTAGCTAAACTAATTTAATTCTTACACGAGCTCATTTATTAAGCTTGAATTTAGTTTGTGAGAAATTTATTTTGCTCGAGCTCGGCTCAATTACTCAAGTTCGATTAGAAAGCTCATATTTGACTTGAGAAATAGTTAAAAAACATTTAATATATATATTTTTATATTATTATGAAAATTA
>NW_021451662.1:0-211 GCF_001605985.2 Dendrobium catenatum
CGACGGTCATTTCCCATGCTCATCTCCTCTCTAGAGAGTGGCTCTAGAGGTAGCATGTCGTCGTCCCCTTCAAGAATCTCCACCTCCGGATTCCTCCTCCCCCGGATTGAGTTTGGATTTCCTCCTACGCCAAGGCCGTCAGTAATCTCTCTCACTTCCGATGTCTCCGGATTAGTCTTCATCTCCAATAGTTTCTTCATCATTTCTTCCA
>NW_021451663.1:0-424 GCF_001605985.2 Dendrobium catenatum
GATGGGTTATGGCTATCTCAGAAGGACATATAATGAGTGTAGAATTGAGTCATTTATAATATTTTCTAATCAAGCCTTTTTAGGTCTACCTCTACCTTTCTTAACACAAGTTAAGTCTAATACATCTACTCTCCTAACATGGTCGTCGAAAGGCCACCTTTTTAAATGACCAAATCATTTAAGGTGGCTCTCTCTAATCTTATCTATTAATGGAGATGCTCTAACCTTTTCACAGATATGCTTGTTTCATATTCTATCTCTAAAAGTAAATCAACACATCCACCTGAGCATTCTCATCTCAGCAACACTTATCTTAATATTATGCCTCTCTTTTAATGCCCAACATTATGAGCCTTAAAGCAATGCAGGTCTCACCACCATCTTGTAAAATTTTTCCTTAAGTTTGAGTGATACTTTTCTATCA
>NW_021451664.1:0-229 GCF_001605985.2 Dendrobium catenatum
ATGTTCTGAATCCTCTGGGTGAGGGCTCGGACACCAGCGTCCCTGGGTAACCTAGCT
Organism: Dendrobium catenatum; assembly: GCF_001605985.2. Classification (NCBI taxonomy): domain Eukaryota; kingdom Viridiplantae; phylum Streptophyta; class Magnoliopsida; order Asparagales; family Orchidaceae; genus Dendrobium; species Dendrobium catenatum. Next base: position 58 of record NW_021451664.1, read on the forward strand.
CGGGGTAGAGTAGTGACGACAGGAGGAGCCGCCGCAATACGAGCGACATCCTCCTCATCTCCACTATGCGCCAGTGGGGAGAAGCGTCCTCCCTGAACTGCCTTTAACTTGGGCTTAGTGTTCCGGGTATGCCTACCTAGATTTAGGATTCGAGGCTACTATATTCGGTCTC
>NW_021451665.1:0-228 GCF_001605985.2 Dendrobium catenatum
CTGATACCACTTGAAAGTTTGTTAGGGATGTTAGGCTACTTATGAATTGGCCCAAAGCTAACTAAGAGAGAGGTGAATTCATATTTTTTAAAAAATCTTTCACAATAAAAAATCCAAATCAAAATTCACCACAAAGAAAATACAATGCAAAAACCTTGACCTACGTCCACTCCTTAGATGCACGAATATTGTACTAAACTAAGTGTCTCTCCTTTAGCCCCCACAGCA
>NW_021451666.1:0-1184 GCF_001605985.2 Dendrobium catenatum
TGGATGAGTTGTGTGGTAGTGGGTTGGGATTTGGGAGGATGAGTAGGTGGCGGCTGAATAGAGGCAGGAGTAAGGAGGTAGGGAGAAATGGAGGATGGCATAGTGGTTTTGTGGTGTGGTTGGTGGGGTGGCTGAGTTTTGTAGGGAAAAATATGTTCATTGAACACAACGTGTCGGGATATATATGTCTTGTGATCGGTTAAATTATAGCAGCGGTATCCTTTGTGAGCGGATGAGTAGCCGAGAAAGATACATTGGTGCGATCGAGGTGCGAGCTTATTGGGAGCGTATGGCTTGAGCCAAGGGAAGCAGAGGCAGCCAAAGGTTCGTAGAATGCTGTAGTCAGGTAGACGGCCATGAAGACGTCGAAAGGGGATGTCAAGATTAATGGCAGTGGAAGGCAGCCGGTTTATGACGTAATTGGCCGTTGCAAGGGCGTCAGACCAAAAAATGGATGGCAGGTTGGAGGCATGAAGGAGGGTGCGGGTTAAGTCTAGAAGATGGCGGTGTTTACGCTCGGCGACGCCGTTTTGTTCAGGTGTGTGCGGGTAGCTAAGTTGACGTTGGATGCCATGAGTTTGGAGAAAATTGGTGAATTCGTGACTGAGGAATTCACCTCCGCCGTCAGAACGAAGAGATTTCGGTTTGCACTGAAATTGATTTTTGATGAGTTTATAAAAGATTTTAAATTTTGTGAAAGTTTCTTGTTTGTTGTTCATCAAGTATATCCAAGTAAAGCGTGTGAAATCGTCAGTAAATAAAACGTAGTAGCGAAAGCCACCCGGGGACTGTATTGGGGCGGGACCCCAAATGTCAGTGTGTATAAGTTCAAAGGGACAGTTCGTAAAAGAAGTAGTTCTATTAAAATGAAGTTTGTGACTCTTGGACACACTACAAGATATGCAAGAAAGGTTGGGAGAAACATTCTTGATGTCCGGTATAGTATGAGAGAGGGTCGAGAGAATCTGCCGGTGAGGATGACCGAGCCGACTGTGCCATAGCTGAGCGGATGGAACGTTGGCGTGTAGAGCAGTCAGAGACGGTGCTTGCTGGTTTTGTATTCGGTAAAGGCCATCACGAAGTTGTCCACGGAGAAGCGGACGTCGAACCTGCTTGTCCTTTATAACAAAGCCATTTGCATCAAATCGTATAGAAATGGGGTTGTCGGCAGTTAATTTTGAAAC
>NW_021451667.1:0-6283 GCF_001605985.2 Dendrobium catenatum
TGATTTGATGTTTGGAAGTCATTTTGTGAAGGAAAAAAATAAACTTATTCACTATCAAAGTTTTATCTTTTTTAAAACTGATTATATCGGTCCCAAGCCTGGATGTAAAAAATTGAAAGAAAATTAACAAAAAATTAATTTAGGCCCCCCCTAAATATATTTTTTGGCTCCGCCACTGTCCGTCAACAAAAGTATTGCTGCTCCACATACACAGAACCAAGCCTGAAAAATGCATGAAACGACATGTCCCTGGATTAATGATTTTGGAAATGAAGGGTAGTTTTGAACAAGCTATATGATCATAAGCTTAGAAACCAAAGTTAGAACATCCTCCAGCCACAGAGAACCGAGGCATGGACAAAAAAATAATTGGATATTAAACCTACAAAATGAGAAAAAGAAATATTCTGCTTACAGAAAGTAGCTTCTCTTTTTGAATCTCTATCAACTTCTCAGCATTTTGCTTATTTTTCACAATTGTCTTGGCTAGCTCTTTCTCTTTTTAACTTCGCTTCTTTCTCAGCCCTTTATTAAGGAAAGAAAATTTCTTCAGTAGAAATAAAGCATAATGAGAAAACAAATTGCTATATGACGATCACCTGAAGAATTAGCTCCATGCATCTCAGTAGAGCTCCTTTGCATAAATTTTTTTGGCGAATGAACGGATTTCTGTAACATTCAATGGTCTCCCAAGACTCAGATCAGGGACATGAACTGAAGGCTTCATAAATGTTGTCAAAGAATAGTGTCAACATAAGTAGAAAATGGTTGTTTAGCAATAACAAGCCTTGAAAATGAACAAGCTCTTTACTTTTTAAACTACAAATGTACGAACTTCAAATGGTAGCAAACTTGCATTTAATTTTTACCATAAATACAATTAACATTGAAAGAAACCTTAAAACCCTTAACTCACACGAAAGAGTGGAATTCCTTTCATGAATTGTTTTTACATTTGATGCGGCGAGCTTTGAAAAGTCCTCTTTGATTTTTTTTTCATAAAAGCTTGAAATTCCTTGTCTGCAAACTGACAAGGCAAATAGTCTGAAATTAATCTAAACTACACCAAGAAGTGACAATCGAAGGAAAACTAGCTGGCAAGAATATCAACGGAAAACTAGCTGGCAAGAATATCAACGGAAAACTAGCTGAACCCATCACCTCTCAGAACCAAAAGCACTTCGTCGATTTATCTTCCAGCACATCAACATCATCATTCATTACCCCACGCAGTGTTAGGGGACGCTAGGGGAGGTAACGGGGTAAGGGACAACACCAAGACACTAGCTTAGACTCACCTAAAGGCCACTAATTGGTGCAGGAAAAGTTTGGACAGCAAGCTATAATGATTGTTTAAGTAACCTAGACAACTAGGGATGTAAACGTGACAAGGACAGCACTTAAACAATGAAATAGACTTGCCTAAAGTGATGTAAATGGCGCATGAATTTAATGGACAGCAAGGAAAAAAACAGTGAACTAAATTAACTAGGCAATGGTATGCATGCAAACGAGTTTTGGAAAGGATAACTAGACTCCTAGGAACTTCTAGCACATGCTTACCATGCTCTGATATCAAATATGATGTGAAACAGTGATGATGAAATAAGAATTGCTTATATGAAATTAATAAAATGAGAACGTTGCTTGGCTAAACATTAACGGATGCGTTTTCAAGATAGATCTTTGAAAATTCCAAGGGAAGGACTAAGTAACGACAAGAGATTACAATTGAGATTACTAGGAGACTTGCAAAATTATATCAACAAATAAATGAGTAGAGCAAATGGCACATAACAACCACAGTTTAAAATTTAGATCATTCACCTTGGGATCCCCTCACTCACACTCTTGGTAGTGATTGGCTTAGCAGAAGAATGTTGCAAGCAAGCTTAGGGATGCCACTAGAAGGCACATGATGTCGAGGGGGCTAGTCGCCGGGGAAGGAGTCGGAGTTGGAGGAATGGGTGGCCGTCCGGTGATCTTCCAATCTTCATCGGGCCTCTGTTCGTCAATGACATCTGCTAAGTGGGGGAGGATACGTTCCACGTACTCCTTGACGGTGTTTTCGGATCCAAATCCGGGATCAAAGAACGGGGATTGGATGACGTCGATCTCCCCTTGAGAATTGAGAATAAGCCCGTGATCAACTTCCGGATCGGCCATACATGATCGGGGAAGGGCTTGGTGTGTCGTGGTTTGGAGAACTTGGCCGGTGGTGAGAGGTTGTGGAGGAGGGGAAGATGGGGGTTCGGGTGAGTTGGGGAAGAGAAGAAAAGGAGGAAGAGAAGAAAAGGGAGGGGGAATTCTTAAAATCTGAAATTAATTCAGATTTTTAACAATGAGAGGGGGGGGGGGGATTAATTTTGAAATTCAAAATTAAGCCAATAAAAGAGGGGCCGGCAGTTAGGAGAATATTAGGGAGGATTAAGTGGAGGCAATTAATGAAATAGGAGAGGAAGGGGAAGAGGATAGGTGGCCGGCCATGTAGAGAGAGAGGGGGAGAGGGATTTTGGTTTAAGTAAGTGGGCCCCAATAAATAATTAAAGATTTAAACAAAATTTGAATTGAATTTCAGATTTTATTTAAGAGGGGAAGTTTCTAAATTTAAGTTTTAGCATTAGGAAAGCATTTGAATTTTAACATAGTTTGGACATGTGTACCGTCGTCGGAGTCGTAGATCGTCGGCTACGATCCAGAGTCTTTACTTTTGATATATTTTGTATTTTATTTGTTTTTGCATTTTCTATTTTCCTAGTTTATCCCTATGGGTAGTGAGTCGTTATTGTAGCCCCGAGGGCACTTGTGTCTTTTTGTTTTTCTTTTATTGAGGCCTATATATTAAGGTCCCTTAGCTTTGTATTGGTAAATGATGATTTTGATGAATGAAGTTTTGCTTTGTTTCTTAGTGATCTCTTTGTGAGTTCATGAGCGGAGGAGGCTAGGAGTGGCCAAGGAAATAGCCAACAGTTCACCTACAAGTGAGCTCTTGGTTTCTCTGTTTTCTATTTTCTCTGACTGATGTCCTCGTCAGATTCGACTACTATGGTTAGACAAACATAGTTTGATAACTATAGTCAGTTGACTACAATTCGACAATGGTGTTTGGACAATGATGGTTCGCTAATAATGGTCGTAGTGACATTCCGATGATCTTGCTCGAGCCGTGAAGGATTGATGCTGATGGCCAGGTTGTAATCTAACGGTGTTGGTTAGATGGTGGTCTCAAAATGTGCTGAAGCATTGCTATTTCCGGAATTTGCTTATCAAATAAAGATATGCACATTTTTTGCTGTAGCACAAGTTTGAATCAAATAAAAAAAGTACCTCATTTCCTGAGAGCTGGGACTAAGAAACTCTCTTCACTTCATTTTGATCATCCTCAAGATTTTCAATGTCTAGATTCATCTTCCTTGTACTTCTCACACTCATAAAGACTTTGACTTGGTTCTTCCTGCATAAAAGTTATACATAATAACAGGTTTCTGAAAAGTACTTACTATATCTGTATAAAATTGATATGTTCTATTTCTTCCAATGCAAAATCACTTCATTAATTTTATCTGGTCAAGTGTTCTCCAAAAATCAGAAACATTCCATGAAAGAAATTCAAAGTCAATTCTACTAATGGTTATTTATATGAGTATATAACTGACATCTTCTATTCTCTTCAAATCCAAAATCTAAGTATCATAAACCCATAAAATAAATTCTAATTCAATTTAAAGTACCCTGGGGTATAAAAAATCATAGATCTTGTTGCACATCATGGATTCATCTTCCAGCACATCAACATCCTCATTCATTACGCCAGTGTTATCTTACCTTCAAAAAGCATAGAACTGCAAATTTAACCATGTTTTGCATACTAGCTAACAAATTTGTAGAGAAAGAATGTTTTGCATACTAATTTTGCACAAAAATCTAACACACAAATAGATAAATAAAAATAAAAAATACAGGTGTCATTTAAGTTCTCATGTGGAAAATCTGAAAAGGGGAATTACAATGGGGCTTAACCCATCTAAAATGATTCCACTATGTGAGTTTCGATTACATATATTTGTTTGTCCCTTAACTTGAAGACAACGTGATTACAAGAGTATGGAGAACTTGTAGAAGATATGATAGAGTTGGTATGAGGCTAAATGTGTTCAGATGATTGTGGTTGAAGTTTTGAATGATAATGATCAGAGATTGATGGTTAGGTAGCGGCAGTGCAACGACGATGGTTGAGTGGCGAGGTTATTATAACGACATTCGGACGATGGCCATTCAACAATGGTCTGATGATGATGGTCAGATGATGAAGAACCAACAACACATGTCATATGACAAGAACCATCGGGCAATGAAGGTCTGACAATGTCAAATTGGCCACACAAGTTTGATGGTGGCGACCAGACGGTGGCTTGATGGCGGCGATCAGACAGTGGGTTGATGGCGATGGTGCTCGAGTAGAGCTCTAGGATTCTTCAAACTTTTAAACTCTCTTGAATCATTAAGTAAGGATCCCCTTCATGTAAAGGGAGATTTATTTATAAATTTTTTAATAATGATTGACCCATAAATATAGAGAAAATCTGGAACACTACATTAGGTTTGAAATAATTCCTTAATCATAGAGTGCTCATTTGACAATTAAGCGTCTTGATGCTATCAAAATTAATCATTGAATTCATCTTTTCAAGACTAGATTTGATTATAAGCATTATAAATTTAGAAATCATTTGATCTTTCAATTAATATTTAAAAAATTTCAACTATGCTTCAAGCTCTTCTTGATTTGGGCTTATTTGAACTTAGATTGCACCAATTTTAGAGTTGTTGGGTTCATCTCATCGAGCCAATAAGGTTGACTATAATATTTTGAAATTGAAGTTTGAATGGTACTGAATTAATGTTTAAAAGTTTTCCATTGAAATGTGCATTGAGATTCGTGCTTGACCAAGCTGATTTTGATGAAGTATCAAAGGTGATCCCTAACTTCCCTTCCCATGCTTTAAGTTTTTCATAGATTTCCTCCACCTCCTCATAAAAGAAAAGACTGCTCACCTGTAGCAAACGGGCAAACTGCAAAATTAAGTGAAGGAAACTGTTGTCCCTCTTCTAGATGAAGCTTATAGGGCGAAACCCAACCCTTTACAGAGTTCACACATTTCATTAAGCTCCTTTTGGCATTCTAAAATGAAGAATTCCATACCCTCGCCATTTAAGCTCCCAACCCGCATTACCTCTGTAGCAGATTTTGCATATGATTCTATTTTCTTAGATGCTTCCCTGGGGAAACTACTACCCTGAACCATCCCTTCGTGAATCGGCTCAGCTCTTCCCGACTTCTCCACCATAACAGCGTTTTTTCCTTGCGTCTGCGATCCAAAACAGGGCACGAAGCCACCAAAATCGACGCTTTCTAGGGTTTCTATATCAATGAAAGAGACGCTCATTTAAAAAGGCCCTTAAGCTAACATCGAATCAAATCCATGATAAAAAGATACAGTTTCAGACTCCATTTCAATTGGATTGAAACGATTCAAGCAACCATTAGTCCAATAAAAAAATTCAGAAAAAATAGGGATTAACTCACTATAGAATCCATGATCCGAGAGTGATTCAGATGTCACCAAAGAAAATGTTTGATTGCTGTCAATTTGGGAACGTTCCATTCTCACCCTACAGGCAAATTATTGGGTCAGGTGATCGAACGCAAAGATAGGTTCGGATATTAATAAAATATTATTTTAAATTTAGCGTAAGTAAAGCGCAGGTAAAGCGCAAGTAAAGCGCAGGTAAAACGCAACTAAAGCGCAACTAAAGCGCAAGTCAAAAAGAGCAAGTAAAGCGCAAGTAAAGCTCAACTAAAGCGCAAGTCAAAAACACAATCAAAAGCGCAAAGTGACGCGGCAAATTTTTATTAGATGTCCGAACTTATTTTTCGCCTCCGGTCACCTGACCCAATAATTTGCCCGCCAGATCATCCGCCGAAGAAAGAAGAAAAAAAGAAAAAAAAAGCGTGGCAGAGATTTTTACTAGCGGAGCCTCAAATTCAAATATATATATATTTTTATTTTTTTAAACTTTAATTGAGCTTGTGATCTACATTGAAAATTTTAAAAAATATATTTAATTTATTAGTTTAAATTATATCTATTAATATATTAATTTATATTAAATTTATTGTTTTCATTAAAAAAACACATTTAATGAAGAAAAAGGATTCAATGATAATTTAATTTTCTTATTAGATTTAAATGAGAATTTGACTCTTAACAGGACACAATGG
>NW_021451667.1:6540-12802 GCF_001605985.2 Dendrobium catenatum
ATATATATATATATATATATATATATATATAACTAGCTCATATTTGACTCGTTAGTTCATTGAGTTCGGCTCATGAGCTGCTTATCGAGTAGAGCTCAGGACAACTCATGAGTCAGTTTGACTCATTTACAACTCTAATTTCATCATTCATAGTAAATACACTATTTTTTTTAAAAAAAAGAATAGTTTCATTTTCACTTATTTTGATTCAAAATAATAGAGTTGTCAAAATTAAAATTTACATGGGACAATTTTTCACAATTTACAATTTTCTTTTATAGAAAATTATCCCTGCTCCATGCTCTATCTGTCTATTTTTTTTTAATTTACTTTTTAATAAATTTTTATGATGAAAAACTATTTCTTATAACTATATATATATATACTCAAAAAATTATTTTGATCTAGCACGAATCTCGAGGCAATATCAAGTCGCAAACTTCAAAAATTAAATCCAGGAGCACCTGAACTCCGATTTCAGCGAGCTTATAATCAAACTGAGCGTCTCGGAAATACGAACCTAATGACACCAAACTCAACTCAATCCGAGTCCAAATGAGCCCAAATCAAGCACCCAAAATGTGTTGGGAAGTTACCACAATTTTAGTTACCAAACGGTCTCCGATTTTAACGAGCTTATATTCGAATCGAACGGCTCGACGAGACGAATCCAACGAGCCCAAGATCGCCAAATTCCGACATCATTAAGACCTTCGAATGTCTAATGAACTATGCACGATCAAGGGATTCAATATCAACCGTCCATTCGACCACTCCCTATTTGCCCCTGATCTCATACCTATTTACGAGCTATGCCATTCCAGAAAATCTATAAATAGACCCCTCATTTCTCATGAGAGGGGACCCCAAGCAAGAAGAAGAGAAGAAGAAGATAATAGAGAAGAGAAGGAGAGGAGGGAATAACTCCTCCTCGACTACTGCCGGAGTTCTACCCTACGCCGGAGTGACGCTGGAATTCTTCCAGACACCCGAGTGATGCCATAATTTCCCCAAGTAACATCAAAGTTCTGCTCGACACTGGAATTCAGTCCAACTTTCGGGCAACAGCTGAATTCCGCCCAATCTCCTTAGTGACGTCGAAACTCTGCTCAACTTTGTAACTGAATCTCAATTTAGAAAAGATTCATTATAATCTGATCGTCCTAACTTTGTGGACGAGCCAACCTCTTGTATCTCAAACAAAACACTAGTGAAACTATTTTAACTGGGCTAGGTCCTGTGGTTTTTTCCCTTTCAGGGTTTCCATGTAAAAATTTCTTGTGTTATTGTTTCTCCTTTGTTTGTGTGCTAGATATCCGTACATCGCTGAGACAATATTCTTTTAACTCTACCGCCACATATATTCTAGTCTGCAACAGTTTGGCGCCATCTGTGGGAAGGATTATTCCACCACTTCAAGTATTATTACGATGGTCAACAAGCGCAACAGTCGTATTGTTGGGGTTTCTCGCTCCAACTCTTGTCAGTATAGAAATCAATTTATAAATCATAGGCAACCGATATCTGCCTCCTTCTACCCTGGTGGGCAAAATGACGTTGGAGAAGGAACCTCCGGACTTTCTTTAGAAGAGAGAATCCGAAAGATGGAAGAATCTCAGAATGAGATCCTTCAACTCCTACGAGAGACTCGGCAACCTTGCACTAGCACAACGAGAGGAAGTTCTTCTCCCTCGAGATCCACCACGGGTTGAAGATGTTCAATTCGAACATCTTCAAGCAGAGATTCCTCTTCCTTCTCCAAGAAGGCAGATACATCAGAACAATGAACTTGCTGATACAGTAAGTTCTACTCATCCCTCACACACCGGTCAACAACCTCGCGTTCTTCTAGATCTCCCAGAAAACTCAGCCCAGCCACAAGTTACTGGGCTCCCTCACAAAGCCCACGTCATGAACTGCGGAGATTAGAACGGGAAGAATTCCCTTGAGGAGATATGAGGCAAACTCTCCGACAGAGGGACTTCTTGGAGTCTTCACCTCTTACTGAGGCCATACTTCAGCATCCCATTCCGGTTGGATTCAAAGTATCCAGCATAGAGTCTTAAGATGGGACATCCGACCCATATGAACATATCAACCACTATAGAACCATCATGCATATTCAGTGAGCCTGGAACGCCCTCCTCTGTCGGGCTTTCCTGCCACCCTTAAAGGATAGGCTTGAACGTGGTTCTATTCATTTCCATCCGGAATGATCCCCTCATTTGTCAAATTAGCCAAAGATTTTGTTGAGCAGTTCGTAGCCAATCCACTATAGGAAAAACACCCAATACCGGCGGCCTTGACCGGCGGTTATATGGCCGCCGGTAACAACGGCGGTTTTGCCGCCGGCTATTACCGGCGGCCAAACCAGAGGTTTTTTAAGTTTAGGACGCCGGTAATAGCTGCGGTCATGTAACCGTCGGATGAACCGCCAGACATCATCATTACCGGCCTTGTACCGGCGGCTCAGACCGCCGTTGTTAAGTGAACTCATTACCGGCGGTCGGGACCGCCGGCAGGCCGCTGGTAAAAGCCCTAAAGTTAACAAGCCCGAGCCTCCCATCTCATTTCTAATTTTCCCTTCTCTCACTTCGGATGAGCTCTGCCGTCGCCTCCGCCCCGCTCTTCGCTCGATCAAGCTAGCTAACAATCACCGGCGACTTCTCTCCGGCCGCCGACCACCGCCAACCCCACACCGGTCGCCCTAGTGTTCGTGGGAGTTGAAGGAAAACCAGGATTTGAAGGTAAACTTGAATTTTTTCCTGTGATGATTTTTTGTTCTCACTAGACATTTGCAAGAGTTTGTAATTTAGTATATGCTTTTGGTTGTAATCTAGACATTTGCAATAGGTAATTTTGTAATCGATTGAGTAGATCTAAATTTGAATTTATTAAGTATAATTTAAGTAATAATAGATCTAATGGGTTGATTGTGACTTTGGGTGAGAGAAAGATAGCAAGAGAGAGATTGAGAGAGAGAGAGAGAGAGAGAGAGAGAGAGAGAGAGAGAGAGAGAGAGAGAGGGAGAGAGAGAAGAGAGAGAGAGAGAGAGCAAAGGAGATAAAGAGAGATAGATAGAGAGAGAGCAAGAGAGAGAGCTATAAAGAGGGAGAGAGATATAGAGAGAGAAAGAGAGGAAGCAAGTGTAAGAGAGAGCAAGAGAGAGAGAGAGTGAGAGAGAGAGAGAGTGAGAGAGAGGGAAAAGAGAGAGAGGGAGAGAGAAAAGAGAGGAGGAGAGAGAGAGCTAGAAAGAGGGATAGAGATATAGAGAGAGAAAGAGACCAAGCAAGTGTAAGAGAGAGAAAGAGAGGGAGAGTGAGAGAGAGAGAGGGAGAGAGATAGAAATTAACATCTTTGAAGAAAGTAACCAATAACTATTAATAACGATTCTTTGGTCAGGTTAAATTGACTATCTATTATAATTCGGTTGGATTACATCAAGGATTAGCCTTAAGTCCATATATTTTTTGCTTTAGTCATTTATGTTCTCACTAGACATTTGCAAAAGGATGTACGAAGTACTTTCCTTAGACTTGAATTATGAAGGTCAACTTTAGAGTCAAAAGGTTTTCATTTGAGTAGATCTAAAACTTAATATATGGAGTGTAATTTTAGCGGAAATAGACATAGTGAGGGGATTGTAACTTTGGGCGATCAAGTCATTAATAATATACATATTTTAGATATCTTGGATCTTTTGTTCAGAGTGATGGTGAAATATAATGGGATATTATCAGCACAATCATATTGCTGATAAAGAATATTAGGAGATGTAAATAACATCCTCTAGTTCACCATATCCAATTTTGTGTCCAAGTTGATTGATGGTCCAAGTTTTATCCATTTTGAGTCATTTAATTAAACATCTAACGATGACTGTTGTCTCAACCTAGTACCTCCAAATGGAAGTGCACAACGGGTCCATTAGTGAGGCAGCGATCATGCCTTGTGTGATAGAATAGTCTCCTTCAAACTTTAGTAAAAATTCTATAAGATGGTGGTGAGATCTGTAATGCTTTCATGTTTTAAAGTATAGCACGTTTACACATGTGTTCTAAAAAATGTTTTCATAACTATGTAGGGGGACATTTGCTTCAACGTCCAAATGACTATCCAAGAAGAGAGATGTTGGATGTATAATAGATTGTTGCCTGGTCGAAAAAGATTGACAGTTGAATATACAGGGAGTTGAAACTTTCATTCAAGTTGCATCTCAACTGCCTTCCTTTTAGTTTGATAAAATATTTTAATGTCCATGTTCGAAGCATAAAAATATAGCCTTCCTCAAGCCCGATGATGTGAAGCTTGATTTATATCATAGGGGATTTCTTCCAAACTACTGGATTTGGACATGACATGGCGAGTACGAGCCACACAGAGATGCTCATGCCGGTTCATCTGCAACTTATGAAATATTTGATGAAGATCAAATGAGTAGACCCTATAAAGAACTTATTTTTGATGTAGCATGTCAAAATTTAAGGTTAGTGCGGAAGAGCCATCAAATGCAGAAACATAAAAATTCTTTGAGTTATTACATTCAGCTCAAAAGCCAATTTGAGATTATTGCAGTACACATTCAGAATTATCCATTGCAGTGAGGATACTAAGTATTAAAACTGATTATAATATTCCCCGTGATTGTTTAAATGACTTTATTGGTCTTATGAAGGAAATTAATCCAGCGGACAATTTAATTCCCTCAGACTTGTACCGAACGAAGAAATTAGTATCCAACCTGGGTCTCACTACTACAAAAATTGATTGTTATATCAATGGATGTATGTTATACTATAAGGATGATGTAGCAGAAGTTTTTTTTCACACCTGTAATGCTCCTTGGTTTAAGCCAAACTCGAGAAAACAAGATCGTCCAAAGAAAGATGTGTCATATTCCCATTTATTTTATTTACTAATCATTCCAAGACTTCAGCGACTCTATGCATCAATAAGTTCAGCAGACCATATGAGATGGCATAAGGATAAAATAGCAAAAAGTGATGTTCTTTCTCATCCATCAGATGCTAAAGCGTGGAAATATTTTGATCGAGTGCATGCTTCATTTGCTGCTGAACCTCGCAACATAAGATTGGGATTATGTGTTGATGATTTTACCCCCTATAGTCAAACAGCTACACCGTACTCTTGTTGGCCAGTTATATTAACACCATACAACCTTCCACCAGAGATGTGTATGACTACTCTGTACATGTTTTAACTCTTATAATACATGGACCACATAATCCGAAAGTAAAAATTGATATTTTTTTGCAACCATTAATTGATGACCTCAAGTTATTATGGGAAGGAGTGCTCACATATGACATATCAACAAAATAAAATTTTCTCCTTCGAGCTGCATTATTATGGACCATTGGGATTTTCCAGCTTATGGTATGTTGTCTGGTTAGAGCACAACAGAAAAATTAGCATGTCCTTACTGCATGGAGAATAGTAAAGCTTTCACATTAAAACATGGAGGGAAAAATATTTGATTTGATTTTCATCGTATATTTTTATATGCTAATCATCAGTTTCGAAGAAATAAGGAAGTATTTGTTAAAAATAGAATTGAGGCGATGATCCACCTCGTAAATCATTTGCCTCAAAGTTTCACCGGAAGAAGTTTACTATTACTCCCAACAGAGGCACACAGGCTGATGAAGGTGAGTGACCTTCAGTTCTAATTACTGTTGTACTTACACCACCACCCAGGGGCCAGCAGCAGTCCCTAGGTGAGCAGGGTCAGGGACCTTTAGATCCACCTGCAGTTGTACCTCTATACTTCCCTGGCCACTTCCCTCCTCCCTCGACGAGTCCTCACTACCCCTCTCTAGATCAAATACATGCCTCTCCATTCTATTCATATTACCCTCCACCATCATCACAGGCAGCAGATCCATCCACTGGTCCTCGCCATTCTTACCCCTACCCATATTACTACCCCTATTCGGTGCAGCATGAAAAGATTGGACCATCTAGACCACCAGAGGTTGGCGCTAGCGATCATGCAGCTGCAACAGATAAGCGTCAATACATTGAGCCTGAGGCCGATAAGTAAGTTCAGTTTATGTTATTAAGTTGTTTATATTTTGATATATTACATGTTATTGACAAAAAAGTAACCTGCAGCTTCAATCCTTCAAGGCCACCTATACATATGATCCGGGATATTATAAAGAATAAATATGATGCTCCTTACTTATCCTGGAAGAAGATCCCAAAGCCGATTAGAGATATATAGTTTGGAAAATTTCAG
>NW_021451667.1:12909-20812 GCF_001605985.2 Dendrobium catenatum
ATGTGAGTAAAATTTTTTGAAAATTTGGAATAAAAATTTATTTTAATAAAACTAATTGTAATATCAATTTACAATTTATTTTATGACTTTATTCTCGCAGGATAATTTTGTACGAGCTCGAGAAAGCCGTCAGTCCACTAGCGAGGGATCATCTTCAAGATCAGCCCACACTTCTGAGTATCATACTTGGTTAGATGTTGTTGGTGGAAGACAGAGGGGGAGGATATATAACTTGGGTTTATATGGCTATGCTTATGAGGGTAGTTCATCTACCTCAGTATTTTATGATCAAAGTATTGGAGCTGAAGAAATTATGAGTCAGAGGGTTGCAGCGTTGACTAGAGAGATTAAAGAAATGAGAAGGGTTCAAAATAAAATGCAAGCAGAGCTGCAATCTTACAGAGTTGAAAATCAAAGGAAGCAAGAGGAAGAGCAGCGACAAGCATCTCGAGACAGCGAGGATACAGCTAAGGAGTAGAACTTTTTTATGTTTATTGTGAACTTGTAAACTTATGTTTGATGGTTGAACATATTAATTTTGTTTACATTTATTGACTATCTTTTGGTTGTGCTTATGTATATATTTATGATGGTTGATTGAATATAGCGGCGTGTTGTCCAAAACTTGGTGTTATATATTGCTTTATGTGCAGATTTAGAATTTAGGGTGAACCTCCCTCAAATAGAGGGGATGCTGTCAATTTTTTTTTTCAGGTGTTACAGGTTTTTGGCGGCCGATCGACGGTTTGGCCACATGCAAAAACCGCCGGCAAAATGTTTCCTACGCCATTTTTTCTAACGGTTTGAGAACCGCCAAGAAGCCGCCGGTGGTTTTGAAAACCGCCAGTTTTACCATCAAAGCCGTAAAAAAAAATCGCCAGTTTGGGTGATTTTTCTGTAGTAATCGAAGAATAGTTAAAGATTCTTCCCATCTCTTTGAGATCCGTCAAAATGAGGGAGAATCATTGAAGGAATATTTTCAGCGATTTTTTCCTGAAACTCGACAAATTCCAGGAGTAGATCCTGAACTATTAAGAGGGGACTTTCTTGGAGGCCTTCACCCTGGCCCCTTCTATTCGGCACTCATGCGCAACACTGTTCATTCATATGCCGATTTGATTCATCGTGTAGAAGCTCAAATCTCGGCAAATGAAGCCATAAATGCCCATAGAAAATAATTTGAGCAAGCTAATGGGAAGTGCAAGGGTGCACTTGGGACGGATAATTCCTCCTCACAGCGAAAGAAGCAAGGGAAGAATAATCTACCTCCTAGGTCTCCATTGTCATGATGAGAACCTCGATAGGAGGAGTATACTCCTCTCAATACATCTCGAGCAAATGTGTTAATGGTTGTTCGAGATCAAAATACAGTGAAATGACCACATCCTTTGAAGCCAAACACAGAAAATCAAGATTAATACTACCACTTTCATCGTAGTCATGGCCATACTACCGAAGCCTGTAGGCAACTAAAGGAGGAGATTGAAAGACTTATCCGTCAAGGTTATCTTTGACAGTTTATTCGGGATTCATCTACCCGAGAGGAAACCCGTCCCACTGGGGGACAAAATCAACAATAGAGGCCACCAATGAATAATCGAATAGCAGTTGGTGAAATTAAGACAATTGCCGGAGGCCCCTTGCTATCTGATAAAGTCTTTTTGGCTGTAGGTGAAAATTCAACTCTAAAGAAGACTCGTATAGATCACTCTATCACCTTTGATGATTTTGATTTGGAGGGAGTAAAAACCCCTCACCAAGACCCACTTGTGATTAATGCGGGGATAGGTTCGTGTTACAACGTCAAAAGAATTTTTATGGATAATGGTAGCTCTGTTGTTCTACTCTACCTTTCTTAATATGAGTCTCACCAGAGAGAAACTTCAACCTGCTACATGACCACTGTACGGATTTGATAACCGACCTGTACAAGCAGAAGGGATAATCAGCCTCCCAGTTGTATTGGGAGAATTTCCTCGACAAATCACACACTCTATTCAGTTCATTATTATAAAGTCAGAATCAGCTTATAACGCTATCTTTAGGAGGTCACTCTAGTCGATTTTTGGGATCGTCGCTTCTATCCCTCACCTTAAGATGAAATTCCTTACTCCGGTAGGAGTCAGTGTAATATGTTGAGATCAACAAATAGCACAAACTTGTTATCTTAGGCAGGTTAAACCACGCCCAACAGTTACCTTGAGCATCAAGGACTTTGATTTCTGGAACGAGGATATCCCTCAGAGAGCTTTCCCTGTATAAGACCTTACTACTGTACCTATCTCTGAAGAACATCCTTCAAAGACGGTGCAGATTGGATCACTTCTCTCAAACGATGAGAAGAAAATATTCACAGATTTTATACGAGAAAATTAGGATATTTTTGCCTGGAGTTCGGCGAATATGCCCAAAATTGACCCCGAAGTGATCGTACACTCCCTCAAAGTTAATCCGACGTGCAAACCGGTTATCCAAAAGAAACAAAATTTTGCACCAGATTGTCAGCAAGCGATCGAGCAGGAAGTGGATAAACTTCTCGATGCTGGCTTTATAAGGGAAGTTCACTATCCCTCTTGGTTGACAAATATGGTCATGGTTCGAAAGGGGAGTGGAGCTTGGAGAATGTGTATAGATTATACGGATCTCAATAAAGCCTACCGTAAAGACAACTTTCCGCTTCTTCGAATTGACTAGTTAGTTGATACCACCTCTGGGCATCATATATTGAGCTTTATCGATGCATACTCTGGCTACAATCAAATAAAGATGAATCCTACTAATGAAAAAGCAACAGCTTTTTAAATAGATAAAGGATTATATTGCTATCGGGTGATGCCCTTCGGGCTTAAAAATGCTAGTGCCATTTATCAGCGCCTCATGAATAAGGTTTTCAAAAATCTTATTGGGCGTATTATGGAGGTGTATGTTGACGATATGTTGGTAAAAAGTCTTAAAAAATCTCAACATTCTCTGACTTGGAGCAGTGCTTCCACTTGTTGAGGCATTACAACATGCAGCTCAACCCCACTAAATGCGTCTTTGGAGTCGCTTCTAAAATTTTTTTGGGTTTTATGATAACCCTTAGAGGAATCAAAGCTAATCTAGAAAAGATTAAGGCACTGAGATATATGGTACCTCCGAAGAATATCAAGGAGGTCCAAAGGCTAAATGAGAGAATTGCAGCACTATCTCGTTTCCTAGCACATTCATGAAACAAATATCTGCCATTCTTCAAGGTATTTAGAGGTGCTCGTAACTCTGAGTTCCAATGGACAGATGAATGCCAAGAATCCTTTGAACAGCTACGAAAGTACTTGGCATCCCCACAGCTACATTCTAAATCGATACCTGGAGAAAAGTTGTATTTATACATGGCTATTTCTGCCCAAGCCATTAGTTTGATCTTGGTACGAGAAGAAAATGCTGTGCAACGCCCTATATATTATGTTAGTAAAATCTTATCTGAAACAGAGGGGCGTTATCCCTTAGTGGATATGACAGCATTGGTGTTAGTTTATTCTGCCAGAAAACTACGCCCTTACTTTCAAGCCCACTCAATTGGGGTTTACACAAATCTGCCGTTGAAAAGTATTCTGCAGAAACCAGAAGCATCAGGTAGGCTTGTTAAGTGGTCTGTAAAGCTGGGAGAATTCGACATCCACTACTTACCTAGGCCCGATATCAAGTCTCAAGCACTTGCAAATTTTGTAGTTGAATGCACCATCCCAGTATTCGATGTTCAACCAAGTACTTTATCTTCTCCTCTATGTTGGGTGTTATATGTCGATGGAGCTTCGGGAAGTTCTGGCGCTGGGGCTGAGATTTTATTGATCTCTCTGGAGAAAGTTATCCTTGAGTATGGGCTCCGACTCAAGTTCCCAGCGATAAATAATATAGTAGAATACGAGGCCCTCATTGCCGAATTGAGACTAGCAATTGACTGTGAGGTCCAGAACCTAATAGTCCACACTGATTCCAAACTAGTCGCCTCTCAGGTGGAGGGGGACTTTGATATCCACAACCCGCAACTAGCCCGGCATTACAACATTGTGAAGTTACTCTTGGCCCGTATAAGAGAGTATCAGATCATACATGTCATCCGAGAGCAAAATGCGAGAGCAGATGCTTATTCTAAACTTGCTACATCAATGACGGGAGACATCTACAAGAGAAAGTGTATCGAGGAGATATACTTTTCAAGTGTTCAAGGTCTGTGGGTCATACAATCAATCGATGAATTAAGAGAGGCGTCCTGGATCGATCCCATCTTGGCTTTTTTACAGGATGGGGTACTACTTGAAGAACCCATGGCTGCAACAAGACTTAGAAGACAAACAACAAATTTCACCATTATTGGTGATGAGTTGTATAAGCGCGTCTTCACCGGACCGTATCTCAAATGTCTTTCACCTTCAGAAATTGATTACGCACTTCGAGAAGTTCATTCAGGAGTATGTGAAGAACATTTAGGAGGAAGAGCGTTGGCTTACAAGATCATGAGCCAGAGATTCTATTGGCCTATAATGGAATAGGATGCACTTGAGTTTACTCAAAAGTGCGAAAACTGTCAATTGCATTCCAATCTCACCCATACACCCACTCTGGAGCTTGCATGTATGAGCCCCAAGAGTCTGAAAATACACGTCACAAATTTTAAAGAATTTTTAATGTGATTCGAAATCCGATCTTGCATGTATGAGCCCCAAATGACTATAAAAGTGCCAAAATTGAGTCCGGAACGTTGAAAAAACAATCCGAGAAACCCCAAAAATGTACGGTTTTCCCTTTGCAGGGTGAAAATTGGACCTGAAATCAAGTGGGCAGCCGAATCGACCGAACCGGCCGGCCGGCCGCTGCCGCCGCCAATGACGCGGAACTGGCAATGGGCTATTTTTTAGTAGGTGACTTTCCCTACATAATTTAGTGCCCCTCTTCTTACATAGAAGTTATACTTTTTGCAGCAGCTTCTTTTCTTCCACCTCCCTCTTCAAGATCCTACTGTCGGGGAAAAATTAACGATTATCAGTATATGGTTGGAAGTCTAATAAAAGTCCCATGATGGGTAGAGTCCAACGACGGGAGGAAGCTAAATGTCAGGTAGAATTCCGATGAAATTCCCGTGACGTGTAGAAGTCCTACGAAGAGAGGAAGCTCAGCGTCGGGTAGAATTCCGATGAAAGTCCTGCGACGTATAGAAGTTTTACGACGGGAGGATAACCAGAAGTGGTGATTATACGGGGAGAATTTCGATGCTATTTTTGAAGAAGTTTGTATATAGTCAACGGTCGAGTGTAGAGCTAAAGAAGAGAGTTGGAGGATATGTTGCTATCAGTAGTTGAGTGAGAAGCCGATAATAACTGATATGAAGTAAAGGACCACCAGCATACACCAAACGAAGGGCCGATGATGATGGGTATTCAGTGGCATTTTGCAAAGGTAATATGAATCCATACATAAGTGTGCTGTCATTATATATCTTTGTATGGATGATGTAAATGTATTTTTTTATTTTAACTTTTAATGAGAATAAATATACACTTGAACTTGATGTGCAATTTTACAATGTAGCTCAAATGATATTATATATGAAGTTGAGATTGTTGTATGAACTCGATGCTTATTTTTCATTTAAAATGATCTCGTCCTAAAAAAAAACTAAGTTGTTTATGCCTTTTTTAGATATGCTTTGATAAATGTACTTTCCATGCTCTTTGAGGTTTTTTAACATGCTAAGATTTTTGTAAGCTTGTACCTTTTGAGGTTTTTAAGCCTTTCAAGATTTTATATTCATGTGTGAAAGAGAGCGAGAGAATCCACCAAAGATGTATGACTTATTCAAGGTTGTATGTCAGAGCTCTCCTCGATGATATTAACCTGTGTGGAAGAAATCGAGAGAATTCACTAAGGATATAAGACCTATCCGAGGTAGTATGTTAGAGCCCTGCTCGATGATGTTAACCTGTGTGGAAGAAGTCAGGAGAATCCACCAATAATGTAAGTCCTATCCAAGGTTGTATATCAGAGCCCTGCTCGATAATATTAACATGTGTGAAAGAGATTGAGAGAATCCACCAAGGATGTAAGACCTATCCAATATTATATGTCAGAGCCTTTGCTCGATGACGTTAACCTGTGTGTAAGAGGTCGAGAGAATCTACTAATGATTTAAGACCTATCTGAGATTGTATGTCAGAGCATTTGCTCGTGACATTAACCTGTGTGGAAGATGTCAGATCAAATCCCCCCTGAGATTGTTCATCCAGTGATTGAGATACAATAAAGATTGTGTATTTCCCAAATCATAGATAAAGAGATTATATTCATCAGTAGTTTTTTATTATCATTTTTTATCCTTTAAAATGTGATAATATTAAAATGGAGTGAACAACATATTACTATGTCATGTAAGATAGTACAATAAGTCCATAATATGACTTAGAGATATACAAGTTATAATGTACTCAACACATAAGATATACGTACGGGGATAATATAATGTTTAACTTGGAAGAAGGCATTAGGGATATCAAAGTGATACCCTACTTAACATAAAAGAGATATGATGAAACAAGACAAGTGGTATTACTAATACAAATGCAAGAAGTGTGTGACCATTCATTCTCACCAACCATTTGAATATTATTCAATGGTTATCTTTGTTGTTGACTTTGCCCCCAAGTGGAACGAGCTTCCTCTCGAATAGGTGGATCTCAAATAAATTGTCGAAGATAGCCCTGACTGATAAGTTTTTCTATCTCATCCTTAAGTAGCTTACATGCTTTAGTAGTGTGATCACGACTACAATAAAAGTGATAGTACTTATATGGATTTCTTGTGTTCAGCTTTAAATGATTCAGCCAGTTCACTGTATATTGATCTCGAATGGCCATTAATATATTTGCTAGAGATGTGTTGAGTGGGGTATACTCTTTCTCCCATTGAGGTTCCCATCGTGGCAATGGAGGCCTAGGAGATAGATTATTCTTCTATTGCTTATTCTGTTGTGAGGATGAATTATCCATCCTAAACGTACCTTTACACTTCTCATTGGTTTGTTCAAACTGATTTCTATGAGCATTTATGGCTTCATCAACCAAGATTTGCATCTCCATACGATGAATAAGGTCAGCATATGAAAGAACAGTATCGCGCATGAGTGCTGAATAGAAGGGACCAAGACGAAGGCCTCCAAGAAAGACCCCTCTCAGTAATTCAGGATCTACTCTTGGAATTTATCGAGCCTTAGTGAAAAATTGCTAAAAAATACTCTTTCAACGATTCTCCTTCATTTTGATGGATACAGGAGAGGTGAGAAGAATCCTTAACAATTCTTCGATTGGCCATAAAATGTTCAACGAACACTTTGGCCAATTTGACAAATGAGGGGATCGTTCCATATCCGAGCCTATCCCTTAAGGGTGGCAGGAAAAATCTGGCAAAGAAGTGTGTTTGAGGCTCGTTAGATATGCATGATGGTTCTATAGTGACTGATATGCTCGTATAAGTCAGATGTCCCATCGTAGGACTCAATGGTTGGTAGTTTGAAGCCAATCAGAATGGGGTGCTGAAGAATGGTACCAGTTAAAGGTGATGATTCCTAAAAATTTTGTTGTCGAAGAGTTTGTCTCACATCTCCTCCAGGGAACTCTTCCTATACTAATCTCTATAGTTCATGATGTATAGCGTTGCGAGGGAGCTCAGCAACATGTGGTGGGGCTAGGTCTTCTGGGAGATCTGGATGACTGCGAGGTTGCCGAGTTGTGGGCGAAGGATGGGTAGAACTTGCTGTATCAACAAGTTCGTTGTCCTGGTGTGATTGTAGATGCCTCCTTGGCAAAGGAGGAGGAGTCTCTGCTGTGGACCTCTGAAAAGAGCACCGCGCGAACGGGTCGATTGGAAGGGA
>NW_021451668.1:0-316 GCF_001605985.2 Dendrobium catenatum
ACGGCGGCAGGATTGTGTCTGGAAGGAAAAGCTTTGTTATGGTATCAGTGGCGTGACAGGAGGGAGCCTATCAGAAACTGGAGGGAATTAAAAAACTGCATAATAAAACGTTTCCAAACCGACTGAGGAGGAGATTTCTATGAGCAATTCTTTGCTCTGGTGCAGGAGGGATCAGTAGCAAACTACCGTGAGCGGTTCGAGCACCTGGCTAGTAGGGTGGAGCGATTATCAGATACCGTATTGGAGGGGAACTTCATGAAGGGGTTGAAGGCAGAGATCCGAGCGGCAGTTAAAGTTCTGATGCATAGTGATTTGG
>NW_021451669.1:0-401 GCF_001605985.2 Dendrobium catenatum
ACTTAGCCCATAAACTAGAATTGGAACGAAAAGAAAATCACAATTTATGAGAAAAAGTAGTAGCAGTATCGTACAAAGTCTTACAACCAAGGCCCCCTTCATCTAACCTCCCACAATTTTTATGCCACGTTGACCAATGAATAGCATTAGCCCCCACCTTAGAACCCCAAAAAAATTTGTTGAACATTTTTTCCATTCTAGAACAAATAGCATGAGAAGGCATTAAAGTATTAAACAGGTAAATGGGAATCGAGTTAAGCACTGATTTAATCAAAATCAAACGGCCACCAAAAGACAAAAAATTAGAAGACCAACTAGCAATTCTCTTTTGCACTAAAGTGAAAATTTCTTCAAAAAGAAAAATTTTTTTTCCCATTATATATCGGCATTCCCAAATACCT
>NW_021451670.1:0-297 GCF_001605985.2 Dendrobium catenatum
TAAAATTAATATTTAATTGTATTGATATGGAATATTATAAATTGAAACATTTTTTTTATGATTATGATAAAAAGTAGGCTACTAAATAGAATTGGCATTAGTGTATGAATAATATTCTAGTCATTACATTTAGAAAGAAATATTTGATATTAAAGTAATTATTAAATCTTTCTAGAATACAAAGAGTAATTGTTATAAGTTTATTTCATCCTATATTTCACCTTTTTAAAATAACGATTATAAACAAAAAAAAAAGATTATAATTTGTTTTAATTTTATACATCAATATATGCAATA
>NW_021451671.1:0-221 GCF_001605985.2 Dendrobium catenatum
AATTAATCATTAATTAATTTTATTAAATGTAATTAATTATTCTAATTAATATAATTAATTATGAGTAATTATAATTAATTAAGGATAATTATAATTAATTGCAATTAGTTAATGTCTAAATAATGATTAAAAAGAAAGAGAAGCATGCTTGCTCACTCTTCTCTCTCCTCGATCCTCGTGCCAGCGTCGTCGACCCCGCTAAGGTATAACTCTCTAACCCT
>NW_021451672.1:0-260 GCF_001605985.2 Dendrobium catenatum
ACAATTCTTTCTGTAATTAATTTAGCATTAAGCTTATTTAAAAAAGAACACAAGCTAATGGGGCGAAAGTCATTCTAGAAATTAATAACATCACTCGTAGGTATTAAAGTAATAGAGGTAGAAGTAAAAAACTTGGGGTAGGGATTTTCCAAGAAGAAATACTTAATAGCATGCATGAGATCATTCTTAATGATTGGCCAACATTTTAGAAAAAAACTTAATGGCAATCCCATCAGGGCCAACAATAGAATCAACATTCA
>NW_021451673.1:0-364 GCF_001605985.2 Dendrobium catenatum
ATGTCCCTTTCATGTTTTTAATGATAAATCAAATACTTTAGTTTGTGATGAATGATTCTGGTTTGCAGTAGTCCCATGCATGGCAAATTATTGGGTCAGCTGACCGAAGGCGAAAAATAAGTTCGGACATCCAATAAAAATTTGCCGTGTCATCTACGCTTTTGACTTGCGTTTTACCTGCGCTTTAGTTGCGTTTTACCTCTGTTTTACTTGCGCTTTACTAGCACTTAATTTAAAATAATATTTTATTAATATTCGGATCTATCTCTGTGTCCGGTCACCTGACCCAATAATTTGCCCCCATGCATGGACTTTTGGATGAGTTCTTTAATTGAGAGTGAGTGAAAATTTTTAGTTGATGTAC
>NW_021451673.1:464-1917 GCF_001605985.2 Dendrobium catenatum
GAGAAAAAAGGCACATGATATGGTAGACATCTTTAATATATTAGTAGGGATGAAAGATCGAGTATCAAGAGCAACCAGACAGATAATTTATAGATTAAAATATTTGGGTTTGCTGCAGTGCTTCGCCTCACATGAGCAACATTAGCGAGAGAGTGACTACTCGAACCGGAGAAACATAAGCGCAAAATATGTATGATGAGTATGAGTACGTACCAATAGAAATTGCTAAGTGCATCTTACGACCCTTTTCGACTTCTTTCCAACTGCGCTTTAGTGCGGTTCTAAAAACCTCCTCGCCTCGTGCCTACAGCATTTAAGTTCTAAAAACACACTTATAAATTCGGGCACACCTTGTGTCCCTCACCCTCACACACATAATTAGCCCCAGCAGGAACCTCCTGTCAGGGAATAAGAGCGACACACCCACTCGACCGAAGTCCTTGTATAGTACTTCTTTTAATTTATAAAAGAAAAAAAAAAAAGGCTATACTACACATTTTGTGGACAAGTAGTTTTAAGGAGTAGGTGATTTTTTCTATTTCTTGGCTGAGTTTAGTAGCTTAGTATTGACAATAAAGTATAATCTACCTCAGGTGGCTTGAGATGCTTGATTCCAAGCCATTAGAAGTTATCAGTGACTTTAGGTTGGCAACTATTGAGATATATGGGACTTGTGCATGTCCTAGATCAACGGTTTTCTAGGCTCCTATGATGATTTGTTCAATTTAACTCAAATAAATATGAATGCATCTTAGACCGGATCCGCTATCTAATATTCCTTCCATTCTTATAATTTGTAACTTCATTTAGTTTCTTTTCTATTGGTTTAAATGCCTAAGTTGTAACTACCTCTACTCTAGTTGGCGAAGGCCTTTCGTCCCAATAACGAGTTCTTAAGTTCAAAGCTTTAGGCTTCATTTGAGGCAACTTTCTTATTGCTTTTTAAAGTAGTTTTATAGTACAAAAATTGTTTGTATTAAAAAGCTGTTTTAGAAAACAATAAAAAAAATTATCCCAAACAAAATCTTAGTGTTTGTTTTTTTGCTTAACACTTACATTTATTAAAAAAAAAATGGTTTGGGTCCTTTTCCAAACTTTTATTAGCGTAAAAAGTGTCCATTTCGATTGATGTTCATTTAGCTTCCCTTTTACTTAGAAATAGGCTAATCATCCTCCTAAGGAATCAAGTTTTTAGTTTTTTTCATGTTAAGTATGGAATGGAATGAAAGAGGCAGAGAGGATCAAACGATACATAATGTGACACAAGTCACTTGCAGCAACGTGGGGGCAAATGGATGCCGGTGCGATGGCAACAACAAGGGTCATCTTTATTATCCTTTGAAATTAGTAAACATGCAATAATACTATTAACAGAATTTTTTTTTTTTTGGGACATTTAGGCCATTTAAGGCAAACTCACACACACAATGCATACACAGAGACTCGAACCTTA
>NW_021451674.1:0-253 GCF_001605985.2 Dendrobium catenatum
CTGCCCGTCGACGAACTTTCATCGGTCTTCTGCCCGATGCCGTACTTCTACACGACGTCGGACTTCTCCTTGTCGTCGAACTTCTGCTCATCAGCGGACTTCTACTCGTCGTCGAACTTCTGCCCGTCGACAAACTTTCATCGGTCTTCTGCCCGAGGCCGAACTTCTACACGACATCGGACTTCTCCCTATCGTCGGACTTCTACTAGTTAGCGGACTTCTACTCGTCATCGGACTTCTGCCCGTCGACGAA
>NW_021451675.1:0-1399 GCF_001605985.2 Dendrobium catenatum
TAGCTGGAGGCTGGTCTAGCTGGTGGGAGGGCCGGTTGGGTTTTCTCATAACCAGAATAATTATTTTTTTAATGTTTCGAAGCATAAATAATCCGCCAAAAAGATTTTTCTGATGTCTTTTTTTGCCGTAAATCTGTTGAAAATGATTATGGCGGATTATTTTATGCTAGAAGGACTTTTTTCGATGTGTGTTTTACGAGCAAAAAATTTCCCCCTTAAATCCACCAGAAATTCTTATTTTTGACTTATTTTGGCCATCTTTTCGGAGGAAATGAGATCAAAAAAATTATGTTTATTTCTTGTAGTGTACCTCCATCGCTTGATTACTTTCTCTCCCATCTTTGTCGCTCGACCATGATCCCTTTGACCACCATTATGCAATTACAATCCTTGCACCACCATAGCCCGACTCATTCTTCAGATCACTTTTACATGACTATGGACCATTTTTCCTCAATCGTTTTTTAACTATGATCCTTGGACCTCAATCGCATAGAATAATCCCAAGGACCTCACCCTACTACAGTCCATTTGAAAACTGTTGCCCAACTAAGATTAATATAGCCACCATTCCTCTCTACGATCTCACCGACCACCATCGTCGAACTATGTTCATTCCAACCACAGTTGTCGACTATTATCCATCTAACCTCAGTCGCATGACTATAATCTCTAGATTTATCTTTCGCCGATAAGAGTCCCCAGACTATAATTTCCTGACTTTAATTCTCAAATCAATGTCATATGACACCAATTTTTTTAACCTCCATAGCTCATCTACTATGATCCACAAAACTACCAATACCTAATTATAGTTTTTTCGGCCTCCATTGACCAACTATGGTCCCTTCGACCATGTTCACCTAATCATGATCCATCAAACCTACATCAATAGTCGACTATGCTCCTCAAATCATAGTTGCCTGGCTATGATCCTTAAACTATTGTTATCTATTTATAGTTCTTCTGACCTCCATCACCCACTGATTATGATCCACTGACCACTGTCACCTAACTATGATCCTTGGACTACTATCGCCAATTATGGTCCCCCTGACATTCATAACTCTATGTTCTCATTTATTTTTGTTCCGCAACTATAGTCTATTAGACCTCATTCGTCGTACTATGGTTCCTTAGACCACTGTCACTCAACAATGAACCTCTGACATCAATCATTGGCCGACTACAATCACTTGGGCCACTATTATTACAGTATGTCGAGAACCTTCTCCATATAGAGTCCTTCTGATCATACAAATATGCTTATGTTCTCTTATCAAAAACTCTTTTACCTTTGGATTCTTTCAACTCTACCTATATAATGTGCTCAATCTGATGTATATTTGCTACATAAGAAAATAACAAAATCATAAAAAATGAATATATATATATATAT
>NW_021451676.1:0-275 GCF_001605985.2 Dendrobium catenatum
TAGATATGCATATGAATGTTGATATGATTGCTCTACACTGTTCTTATATTGACTATTGATACTGAAAGACAAGTGGAACCTGGTTGAACGTTGGTTAGAGATTGACATTGACCTATACAGGATAGTGGGCCGACGGGCTTTCCTTTAAACCATTGATCATTGATATAACGATTGGGAGTCATAAGGAGTTTAATATGCCGACGGACAACCGACAGGCACAGAATGACGACTCTTATTGAATCAACGTATGGATATCTACAACAGCAATATGGATT
>NW_021451677.1:0-974 GCF_001605985.2 Dendrobium catenatum
TTTTCTTTAAGATTTGCACCAAAGTTTTATTAAAGGTCTCATCTAATCTATTTTCCTGAGGGTAATAGATAGTTCAAATCTCTAATATATTTCGTTTTTGTACTTCTATAGGATAGACAATTATCAAATATGATTTGGTGAGAAACAACAAATCGATTTAAAATATGATCTTTAAAGAAGCTCAAGATATGATGAGCCTTAACCTCGCTTAGCAAAACTACTTCTACCACTTTTATGAAGTAGTTTATTACTACTAATAGAAATCTATAAGCTCTATAGGATGATAGATAAATAAGGCTAGTATTATTCATAACTCAAATTTTAAATGGCTATAAAGTAATTTTTGTATGCAGGATACTTGGTGGTTGATGTAAAATTATACATGAACCAGGCATTGATGAAACGACGTACAAAATTAATGAAGTCATCTATCATTAATGGCTAGTAGAATTCCATCCCTTTAATCTTCATTCATATTTTAGGACTAGACTAGTGAGCACCAAATAATCCAGCATGCATTTCTTTTACTATATCTTTTGCCTCAGCTTTATTGAGGCAACACAACCACATATGATCGAAAAATCTTCTATAGAGGGTCCATCAATTAAAATATAAGATTGAAATCTTCTTTTTATCTAACTTATAATTAATTTATCCTGAGGGAGCTTATTTTCTTGCAAATATTTAATGAAAGATATTCTCTAATCTATTGCTTCATCATCTATAGTGAAAATAATTTTTGTCTCAATTAGAGATTTTCTATAGATATATTCCATATCAATTAGTGAGAAGACCTTACAATCTAGTACCTCTATTGGAATCAAATCCTCTTCAAGATAAGCTAATTCTTTAGTGAGCTTTACTAAGACAACCACCGTGGTATTTACTCATTGTATTCTATATAGAGACATATTTAGAATCTTATCTAACAAGTTCATTATATTTTTTTTTCTTTTTTTTTCTTATATATATAT
>NW_021451678.1:0-215 GCF_001605985.2 Dendrobium catenatum
AACCCCATAATTTGTTACTAAAACTCATTAAAATTCCTTAATCAAATATCTATGTTCCCTCCTAAATGGAATCATGTACTTTCATAAAGGAAGAGTGTGATCTAGTATGTTAGGGCTTTGAAATGTAATGCTAAAACACCCTCCAAATGTAATCAAGTGTTAAGCATAAAAGCATATTTATTTCACTAAAAAATAATATTTTAAACAAATAAAAT
>NW_021451679.1:0-213 GCF_001605985.2 Dendrobium catenatum
TTCAGCGGTTTGCCGAATAATTCCCCCAGCCCAAACAATATCCTCGGAGCGAAGAAATGTGGACGAAGTTTAGGAAAAGTGATCCAGATTGGAATGATCGGCAACTCGGCACCGATATCCAACGACGGTGAACATTTCGTAATTTTCATAAAACATTTAAAAACTAAGTAAGAACAATGGCAAAAAATTCTACAATAATCTAAGTCATTATCC
>NW_021451680.1:0-5388 GCF_001605985.2 Dendrobium catenatum
TTGACAATGCATAGCCCAGAAAAGGTTAGAAATTCAAAATTTGATAATCCAAGCTCAAGTTCTTTAAAAAGGCTCAAAATTTTTTTAATTCAATATCTAAATGAAGGAATAAAATAGAAAAAAAATACTAATTTTTCAAAACTCCTTTCATAAAATATATCTAATAGAAGATTAATCCACGAATTGTTGAATCAGGAATCATGTTTTTAAAAATCAAGTATCGAAAGTATCAAGAGTTTTCTTAGGCTTTTAAGAAGTACAAGAATGGTAAGCATTAAATTTTGTAGGCTCATTTTATGCCTCTTGTCAATTAGAATGGCGCTCTTTGCGCATCTTTTAATTTTTGATACACTTTGTGTATATTTTTCAATTTGGCGTCTTTGTGCATCTTTTATTTTTGGCATCATTGACCAATTTTTTTTTATGCTACCTTTCTGAAATCTTAAAAACAAAAATAAACCCATCCTATTGATAAAGCAAATTCTTGATTAAGAAAATTATGAGTTAGATTCAACAACTTGCAAAAGATCTCTATGCGATAAATAAAATATAGGGAGATAATAAATTTTAGTTTCAAAGACTAATTTAAAATATGAAAAAGATTTTAAATCAAAAGTAGAATAACCTCTTTTAGTAAATAGAGATTGAAAGTAAAAAATATGAGTTTCATTCCTTTGACTGTTTTTAGAGAAGTCAATCACAACTTACCAAAGATTTCAAGAAAAAATAGGAAGTAGATTTTTCATTTTTAGAAAAGTGAATGTGTGTGTTGATCAGCGAAAAAATTTCACGAAATAAAAACAAAAAAAATTCTAAGAATAAATAAATATAAAAACACAAAATAAAATTGAAACAAAATAAAAAACAAAAAATAACTAAAAACAAAACACAACACAAACACACAAACAAGGTTTTTAACCATTATCTTTCTCTTGGTCCGATGCATCAGAAACCTGGTCTGCCCAGGAGATTTTTTGCTTTTCATTTTATCCACAGTTTAAAATTTACTTCGCTTTACCCTTTTCTTTCGCAGGAAGAACTCTTAAAAGGGCACTAATTTTTTATATGTCGAGGCTTTCTACATTGAAAGCAAATAATATCAGAAGAATTATGAACATCCTTACCATTTTTACCTTTTTTTCCACTTTTGATTATGCTTTGGTGAGCTTTGTGATTTTCTTGACAAATCATTGTATTCATCACCAACTAAGCTATCTCTTTCTATATCTTCAGCTTTTAGCACTATCGTATCACCTACATCCAAAAGTCTTTGACCCAAACTTTGCTTGTAGGCAATGCGTGAGACAATTAAATTATTAATAGAATATTCATTCAAATCTTTTGATTCATAAATAGCAACAACTTTGGCATCAAAATTTTCAAGTAAATAGCGAAGAATTTTGTTAACTTTTTTAAATTTTGAAAATTCTTTTCCTAAGACATACAATGATGTTACAATTTGAATGAACCTGGTATACATGTCTAAGATCGTTTCAAAAGGTTTCATTGAAAATAGTTCAAAATCATGCATTAACATATTCAACTTGGATTGCTTGATTGTACTAGTGCCTTCGTATATGGTGTGTAGTTTATCCCAAATTTCCTTACCAGTAGTGCACGTGGATACTAACATAAAATCATTAGAATTTAAAGCAAAGAAAAAGCAGTTTAAAGATTTTGCATTCAATTGAGCATCGATTCGTTCATCTCTATTCCATTGACTAAAAGGAATATCAGTTTTAATTCCATCTACAATACGTGACGGTATTGAATAACCAGTTAAAATCATATGCCACATGCAAAAATCAATTGATTGCAAAAAAATAGACCTGCGAATTTTCCAAAAATCAAATGTAATATTTTCAAATAACGGTGGTCTGGTGATTGAATAACCTTCCACAATATTATGATTTGAAAAATTAGCCATGGATCAAAATTCAAAAGCTTTTAAAAACTTATTTTTTAAAATCGGCTCTAATACCACTTGAAAGTGCTCAGATGACACTAGAAAGTGCTCTGAAACCACTTGAAAGTTTGTTAGGGATGTTAGGTCCTTATGAACTAGCCCAAGGCTAATTAAGAGAGAGGTGAATTAGTTTTTAAAGATCTTTTAAAACAAAACTACAAACCAAAACAACATAAAGAAATCAACGATGCGGAAATTAAAGTGTCGAAGCAATAATAAGAAAAGAACACACCTGATTTATAGTGGTTTGGTCAAACCTTGACCTACGTCCACTCCTTGGAGGCACCCTCCAAGTATTGCACTAAACTAAGTGTCTCTCCTTTAGCCCCCACAGCTAGGTGGAGAAGCCCTTACAAAATCACTTCTACCTTCCCCGGTGCGGTGGAGTCGCCGGGTCCTTTGACACCAAAGAGATCATCTTCATTGGTGAACTTCCCTCGAGACAAGCCTTGAATCTGAAGGTATTCAGGTGCGAGCTTGCCGGAGCACCCGTGTAGAACCCCCTCTACACTCCCTTGTGTCCCCCCTCACAGGATCTTCTCCCTCTCTCAAACTCCACCCTTTCCTCACTCCCTTTCAAGCTTTCTCTTCAAGTATCCCCCAAAAGAACAAAGCTACAATGGCTGCCAAAGACACTTACCAAGTGTCATGTCATAGCTTAAATATAAGATTGTGTTTGTTACCGACATTATCGTCCAGGACGATATAAATATCATCTAGTACGATTAGTACAAATTAAGCTCATCAGCCCGGAACAATTTGGGACGATCAAAAGAAAATTCATTACATCGTCCTGGCCAATCTCACGATCGTCCCAGACGATTAGTTTAAAACCGATTTCAATCATCCTGATCATTGTTCGGAATAGATTCTGGCCAATGTAAATCATCCAGGAAATCATCCTGGCTGATCCTACAATCATCCTAGACAATGTGATCGTATTAATCAGTCATTAATGCTTTCCAAAGATACCAGATCAATTTAGACATAATTGAGACCTGGACGATGTGTATATCGTCCTGGCCGATTTCCTAAAATAATTAATACCTAATCTGATCATGGTGGTTGATTCTTTCTGAATTGA
The DNA here is from genome assembly GCF_001605985.2 of Dendrobium catenatum. Taxonomy (NCBI): domain Eukaryota; kingdom Viridiplantae; phylum Streptophyta; class Magnoliopsida; order Asparagales; family Orchidaceae; genus Dendrobium; species Dendrobium catenatum. The sequence goes on from NW_021451680.1 coordinate 3,051, forward strand.
GCTTATCGTCCTGGCCGATACAAGTATCGTCCAGGCTGATCAGCTTATGACGGCTTCCTTAATGAGGATGCCCTAATTAGGGTTTTTTCTTTTGAACAGATCGTCCAGGCCGATATAAATATCGTCCCGAGCGATGTTACCAAAAATAGTAAACTCTAGGGAACAGTCAAAAAATCTTCCAAGATACAAAGCATCAGGAGCCACACCAAATATAATAGACTCAAGAAAGGAAAAAGTGTATAAACTGACTCAGACCTAGTTTACCCAATCTTGAGTTGATTCCAATTTGCAGTCCGTTCATGTGAACCTGAAATGTTGTAGAGAAAAAAGAATGTTTGCTATCATCAAAATCATAAGCCATAGATCCGCAACAGCTTCTTCTCAGGATACTCTTGGTATTCCTCTTTCTATGTCTTCTAGTTTTATTAGACATGAAACTAATAAATTTGATTTTCTTAATTCTATTATGGAAGAGGATGTTATTAATAAAGAAGATATTAGTTGTTTGGAGGTGGAAGAAGGTGAGCTGTTGGAGATTCCTGCCGTTAACTTGATTATTGAGAAAAATGATTTATCTCCTAAATCTGTTGTGGGAGTTATTGATTTTGAACCTAGATGCTTGAACAAAGAGGTTTTGGAAGGGAGCAAATCGAAATTGTCCAAAGAACTTAGAAACCTTGGTCCCCTTAATAATTCATCTAGACTCAACAAATTGAATGAAAAGAAGAGAAGAAATGGGGGCTCCTCCCCTTTCTTATCTAAATAACTTCATTAGTTTTTTGGAATTATAGGGGTCTCACAAGAAGGAACCCTCCCTATATCTTAAGGAAGTTGTTAGGGATTGGGATGCTCTTTTTGTTGGTTTGGTAGAGAAAAAAATTTAGTCTTTAGACAAGGAAGATTTTAATAAATTCATGGGAGATAAATGGGACTTCTTTATTTTACCCTCTTGTGGTATGTCAGGAGGGATCCTGGTGTTATGGAGGAAGGCTTTAGCTTCTTTTACAGTTATTGCTGCTACAAACCAATGTATAATGGGGGAACTCAATATCTTCAACAAAGGTTTGTGGATTATTTCAACAGTTTATGGTGGTAAAGACCTTTACGCTAGAAGGAACTTATGGCAGATTTTGGAGAAATATCATAAGTTGAATCATCCATATGTTGTTGGAGGGGACTTTAATTGTCTCCTATCTCAAGAAGATAAGAAAAAAGGGAAGAGGTTTTCTTTTTCAAACGGTTCTATGGAGATGATGAACTTTATGAACTATTCAGATTTACATGATATTGGGTTCATTGGGCCCAAGTTCACATGGTGCAATAATAAAGATGGAACTTCTCATATACATGAAAGATTGGATAGATGTCTTTTGAATACCAAGGCTCTTAAATTGCTTCCTTTTGCTACAGTCTGACACTTACCAAGAGTTGCTTCAGATCACAATTCTATTGTTTTATAAATCTCCATGTTTGCGGTCTGCAGGAAAAAATAGAGGAAATTTGAATATGTATGGCTCTCCTACCCGGTTGTTGCTGCAGTTGTCAGGAAATCTTGGTGTAAACCGACCATAGGTGATGTTATGGATACTGTGAATAAAACGTTTGATAGATTTATGAGAGCCTTGTACTTTTGAAGCAAGGCTAAACATCAATGTCTTGAAGATTTGAAGGTGAAGTTACAAAAAGAAATCGAAGTTCTTCAACTGGAAGAATCGGGCAAGCAGGCTTTTCCCCAGGGTAAAATTTTGGTTCTAAGATCCAAAGTGAATGAATATAATTGCACTTTGGCTAGATTAAATACATGGTGGAGGAAAAGAGAAAAAGCAAAATGGTTAGGGGAAGGAGATTCTAACTCTAAATTTTTTCATGCCTTTGCAAATGGTCGGAGGAGTAGCAATCTTATTAAGAAAATAAAAGATGATTCTGGTATCCTAGTGGAACATCAAGAGCGTATCAGAAGTATTTTCTCTTGTTACTTTAGCAACAAATGAAGACTTAGGGGCTGTAGTCTTCATGGATGGCCTTCCAATCCGAGAACTATCAGCCAACTTGAATATGGTTTTCTGGAATCTAATTTTTGGTTATATGAATTGGAACAGGTAATCAAAGAGCTTGGGAACAATGTTGCTCCAGGTGTGGATGGGATTACCTACTCATTCATTAAAGCTTATTAGAAAATTATAGGTGAAGACATTTGGAAAGCTATTGAGCTCTTTTTCTCCACTGGTAAAATGTGCTCCAAGTGGAAGGAGACATTGGTTGTTCTTATTCCTAAAATCAACAACCCACTTTTACCTTCCAATTTCAGGCTCGTTAGCCTTTGTCTTTCTATTTATAA
>NW_021451681.1:0-2722 GCF_001605985.2 Dendrobium catenatum
TGCTGACTTTTAAACGCTGCAACACCGGAAGAACAATTTGGTGCCTAGGCGTTATAGAGTGTGCTGCCGTGGAGCTGAACAACAAAGAACATGGTACTGCAAAGCTGGACTTCTGACGCCATGGTGTTGTTCGATTGAGAAGTTGGCACTTCAAAGTTGATATTTTTGCGCTCTATTGGTGTCTTTGATGGCACCGTGGAGTTGTTTATTTCGACGCGGGGCGCTATATAAAAATTAAAATTTTATGCCTTTTCTTGTATTTTTTCTGCACAATACAACTAAAATAATATATTTCATTAAAAATATAATACATAAATAACACATTATTTACACTTGTCATAAATGCATAAGAAAGATAAGATACAGGTAGGTAAAGTATTTTGGACTAATGATACTGAATTTCTAAACTTTTCTAAATAGACATTTCTATGTTGGGTGTAAATCAGAGCATATGCATCATTAGATCTCCATTAAGCATGTAAGAAAGTAAAGGAAGATTTATGGCCCTACTACAACTATTATTTTTTTATAGTCTTTAGAACAATAAACATCTTATATCTAGTTATTCAACAGTTCCATTTTAATACTACTAATTATTTTAACATTCCTCCATCGAGGTAATATATCACACTATATTTTACCCTTACACATAGTCATTATATAAATTAAATGGAGAATGAGAGATATCAAAAATATCCATTAATTAATTAAAGAATAAGAGCTACATTAGTAATAACTAAAGCTTCATATTATTAGCCCAAAAATATTAGTTTAGTTAGCCATGAAATTAAAATAAATAATATAATTTTTGTTGATTGTTCCTGAAAGAAAGTATAAAGAAAAAAAATATAAATAAATATTGCCCCGATAGTACAACTTCAATATCCACACTTTTTTCTTCTTTGATTGCTTGCTTTCCCAATCACTCCAATTGCTCTAACTTTCTCTCCTCTGGTCCTCTTTAGACTTGACTTTAGGGTGGCACTACAATTAAACACTCAAAACTCGTTGGAGTGACTAAACTTACATAAAATGATAGAACTCTGCTAAAAATTCATAAAATCCCCTTACAAATGAACTAAAAAAAACTATTTATATTATGTACACAAACAAACTCATGTGCCACAACGTTCGACATGGTAGCGTTGTGGCATTACAATATGAACTAATGCCTCAGCACTACTAAGTATGCTCTAATACAATGATACACTGATCCAGCATGATTATTGGCTGAACCGGCACGTCATTTAGCTAATTCAGGTGGCTCTACATTTTATAAACCGCTCCACCATGGGGCTACAAAAGTTGAGCACTGCGACATTTGAATGTGTAATCCAACACTACAGCGTTGTGAAGTTTGACACTTCGATGCTTTACTTCCTGAGACTCCGGCATTGTGATGTTGAATTCTTGTGCGACGCTGTTGGGAAAGTGTTGTAGCTTTGTTGTGGCGCTAAATTAAATGTCATTATTTTTCGAGGCTATGACATTGTAATGTTCTAATTTGGCATTGAGTGTTCTAGACACTACGGTGCTTATAGTCTGAGCGCTATGATATTGGTTCAATGCTTATAATTTTTTTTTTTTTCAATTTTCTAAGATATTCCTGCACAACATCAACTAAAATAGTAATTTTATTGAAATTTAAGATAATAAAACACTACATATTTTTTGCATGATAAATTTTTCCAAGCTTAAGCTATTGTTTGTCATCAAGCAATGTTGTAATCATCTATTGATCAAATTAATTTTATTAGCCCAACTAAAAATTTTGGCAATTTAAAATTAACTAAATTATAAAACAAGATACCACCATTTAGGTATAAATTAGAATGATCATAGTGTTACAATTATAATTTGAAAATTTATAACTAATCATCCTAATAAATAGTCCTTGTTAAAATTCAAATTGAACTCATCTATTACAATTGTAAATTTATTGTTTACTACTAATTTTAGAGTTGAATAATATTTCATCTGTAATTTGTGCATGCAGTTAAATTAGAAATTCATTTGAAACTCTTCATATGTATTAGTTTGAGTACCCTCCCCTATTTGATTTAAGTAATAGATTTTTTTTTTTTTTTTAATGTGGCTACACGAATACCATTATTTTATGAAGTACTCTTTTTTTTTCTTTTGAATTTATTATTTTTTACGATTTTTTTTCAAGCATATTTGTGCACCATAGTAATGATTTTGAATAATTGATTGCTTTCTTCCTTCAAGGAACCCAAAATTGAATTAATATAAGGATTGTTATATGCTCACTAATTCCATAGTGGAGTCTATAATGATTTTCATATACTAATGTACACATTTTCTTTTTTTTTTTTTAACTTAGTTATTCAATATTAAAACCATTAATCAATACTTGAGTGCTTAGTATTTGATGTTTAAGATTAGATATTTAAATAGAATGTTTAGTTGATTGTTAGGATTTCCAAATTAATAATTACTATCTTTTTTCATTTAATTTAGCACCTAGGATTTGTATTAATCTTAATTTTAAATGATTTTTAATTGCAGTTTTTAATTTGGCTAATTTAGCTATCAAAGTGTAAGTGCTATGGACAGGACAATTAATCTCAGCAGTTAAGTAATGTAGGGAATGTTACTTAAATAGAATTTCAATAATAAAATAACATTCAAAATTAACAAAAATAGACTTAAATAAATTTTGTAAAGAAACTAAACATGACTTTTTGTTTAGATGATATAT
>NW_021451682.1:0-281 GCF_001605985.2 Dendrobium catenatum
ATAAAGTTTGAAATCACATAAACATATAAGCAGACATATTCTTCATTTTTACCTTTCTTCCGGAGCTCCTCCCCTACGATAAACATTGCCGCCCCTTCTACTCATTTGATTAATTTAAGCTTACCTGAAAATGTTAACAACTAACAGTAAGCTAAAGTTCAGTAAGTAATACACAATTCTAAACTACAACAATCAAGATAAACTGAACAATATGCTAAATGCAAATTTCATACGAACATAACATAAAAAAAATGATTTCATACTAACATAACATTAAACAT
>NW_021451683.1:0-751 GCF_001605985.2 Dendrobium catenatum
CTATCAATTTATAAAATAATCCTTAGTTTCCTAGTCTAGTAGGAAGCAAAATTTGGTAGCCCTTTCCACGGTTAAGGCAGAATATATAGTAGTAGGAAGTTGTGTTGCACAAGTGCTATGGTTGAAATAAAAACTTCAAGATCTTGGATTACCTGTAAGAACGATCCCAATCATGTGTGACAACACTAGGTAAAATTTTATATCCAAAAATCCATTTTAACACTCCTGAATAAAACATATATATGTTAGACAACACTTCATAAGAGATCATGTAGCCAAAGGAGACATAGAATTGCACCATATAGCTACAGGAGATCAATTGGCAGACATATTCACAAAACCACTAGCCTATGACACCTTTAGCACCTTGAGAACAAAACTAGGTGTCATAGACATTCATACGTCATCCAAAAATGAAAAAAAAAAAGGTATAGGAGTTTCCTGTTCATCACACACTCACCTCACAAAACTCCCAAAAAGACAAATTTTTGTCCCCATCGTACTCTACATTTTACCTTCATACTGTACGATCTATACAAAGTGTACAGATTACAGCCATCTATTCAACCAACATTCCTGATTTGATTTCTGATCTGCCTATCATATTATATGATACTCTTCATACAGTACGATACACATAAAAGTGCATTAAAATCATTTGGTACGATATAATTGCACTTCGTGTTGTACAATATATCTCTTTTGTACTGTACGATCCACGTGTATATAAGGATTGGGATGAATTAACCTT
>NW_021451684.1:0-321 GCF_001605985.2 Dendrobium catenatum
TATTGGAATGAAAATTGTTTATTCTTTCCCTTATTTCTAAATTACTTTCAAATTTTTATTTTAATAAATTAATAATTAAATATTTAAACACTGTCATTGTCAGGTCATAAATCCTGGATGAGAAAAGTGGAGGGTTGCGTTAGGTAGTCGACAGCCAGCGTAAAATTTGTCAAAAAAATCATGACATGAATCCTTTAAAAAATTGTGTTCAAAGTGATGGTGAAATTTATGGGAATATTATCAGCATAATTCAAGTTGGATGATTGAAGTGGAGAAATGCATCAGGCTTATTGTGCGATAGAAAAGTCCCCCTCAAACTTA
>NW_021451685.1:0-203 GCF_001605985.2 Dendrobium catenatum
AGCTAAAATTTACATTATTTTCTCCAAACATTTACCTAGAGCTTTGGCCTTTGTACAGAGAAATGTATACAGATGGCTGGTTTGTTGCAGGTCAAAATGCTTATGTACCTTGAATGTGCGAATTGCATTTTCTTCTCTTTTCTGTCCCATTCACTACTAACACATATCAGGGTCTTAGCATTCTTGGATTTGTATTTGAGGAC
>NW_021451686.1:0-284 GCF_001605985.2 Dendrobium catenatum
CCGAGCATAACTATTATGACCTCTGCTCGGTACAGATTAATACCGAGAAGTACCGAGCAGTACCGAGCATAACTAATAGTAATGATGCTCGGTATTGATCAATACCGAACAATACCGAGCAGATCCGAGCTTACCTTTTGGTAATTCTAATAGGTACAGATCAATACCGATCAAGTACATATCAAACAAGGTTGTACATTTCTCTCATAATCTACTGAATTTTAGTACATAGCAAGTCATAAGCAATTTCAGCCCTATACAATGGCATATTAGAATGCTAGTTC
>NW_021451687.1:0-251 GCF_001605985.2 Dendrobium catenatum
CAGAAATAAGATGAAAATAAGGAAGTATTGATCAAGTGGAAGAACCTTCCTGATTATGAGGCCATGTGGGAGCCATATGAGAGGGTGAAAGTGGTGAAACAACAGTTTCCTTATTTTCTCCTTGAGGATCTCCTTGAGGGAGTTGAAAGTAAACTTGAATTATGAAGATCAACCTTAGAGTCTAAGGATCTTCATTTGAGTAAAAACAGAATATATGAAGTGTAATTTTAGTATAAATAGAGAGGAAGGTT
>NW_021451688.1:0-382 GCF_001605985.2 Dendrobium catenatum
TATTTTATCGTTCCACCCTATTTTCTAAAATATTTCTTTTGAAATTAAATCTAAGAAACAATATAAATAATAAAATGATGTGTTTAATTTTCAATTTTCTCAAAAACAGTCTTAAAAATTTCTTATATATTCTTACCTTAAATATTCTTTTGTTTTTTTATGCACAATCATCAATCTCCTCCTCTTGATATATTCTATTCCTACGCTCCAAATTTTTGATAGAATTTCTTTTTGATTAGATTATTAATCTAGAGGTTATAATTATGAAATAATAAAGATTCTAGACTGATCATATATGATCTCGTATCTAGAGAAAAAGTGAAAAACAAAATACATACATCTCCAATACCTTAACTCATTTTTCTCTATTTGAAATCAATGT
>NW_021451689.1:0-223 GCF_001605985.2 Dendrobium catenatum
TCTTTATTAGATTTAAATGAGAATTTAACTTTTAACAAGGCACATGAAGAAAAATGATTCATGTAGCCCACCCCACATAGTGGAATAAAAGCTTGATGTTGTTGTTCAATCCACATCATTATCGCCTAGCTTTTTCCATCCATTTGTGGGCATCTTGATTTGATTTTACTTTGTAAGCATCTCCAAAATCAATAAAAAAAATATAAACTCAATGTTGATTTTG
>NW_021451690.1:0-212 GCF_001605985.2 Dendrobium catenatum
CAAATATGTCGAAGAAACGCGTGAAAGAAGAGAACGACCGTTTCCTTGACAAAAGGGGGGCAAAATGAAGTTCGATTGGAGATGAATCCCGACATTTTTTATTTTCACGACATTTTGGAGTGAAAAATGAGATTTTCAGTTGGAGAAGCCCTTACCATTCAATTATATATCAACACTGAATTGAATTTTTTTATTTATTTAGTAATTTAGGT
>NW_021451691.1:0-208 GCF_001605985.2 Dendrobium catenatum
TCTATCAAGTCGATCCAATCAATCAGAAAAGCAATACAATAAATCAACAGTAGCAAGTCAAATCAATGCAGAATCAATAATATCAATGAATCTATGAATCTATGCCGTCCATGTCCATATCAATATCAATGATCAATAGTCAAGTAGTATCAATGCTCAATGATCAATCAATGAAATCAATCGATGAAATCAATGAATCCGTACGATA
>NW_021451692.1:0-690 GCF_001605985.2 Dendrobium catenatum
TATATATATATATATTTATATATATATAGGCTATTTCTATGATTTGAACACAACGTCCAGTACAACTGAGGCAATCTAATTATTATTTTAGGCCCGCCCACATAAATACCAAATGATTAGCCAGCAAATACTGTAGTGTTTTTGGTTACTTTTTTATGGCAAATAGTAATGTAAACCCACTATCATAGTCAGTCAAATCTTTTACTTTGGCAACCATAATAATGAATTGACAGAGTAAATAGCACAAGACATGCATTCAAATAGTGTAAGTGTGCGAGAAAAAGATTATCATGTTGAAGTGAATAAAACATTTGATGCTTGAACCAGTTTCTTTAGTCGCACTACATTATGGTGATGCATATAATATCTGTCAAGTAAACCCTACAAGAATAAGTTAATGAAATTGCTTGAAACCTACAAGAACAAGTTCATGAAATTGCTCCAGAAAGAAAGACTTAAAACAAGAATCAAAAATAAAATATTATTCATCTATAAACCTAAATCTCAAATAGAATATAAATCAATCCCTGGTTATGAAGTGAATGGCTCGTATCGACAAAAACGGTTAAAACAATTAGACATTTATGATGTAATTCCTATAAACTATTTAAGACCATTCCTATGGTGAATGTTAAAACTAGAGATTTATGAGAGAAAAGCTTGTCTTTATTCATTACAATCTTCCCTATT
>NW_021451693.1:0-213 GCF_001605985.2 Dendrobium catenatum
CAATGTGTTATAGTGATGCAATTAAAGAAGATGTGTGGAAGAAGGCAATGGATGAAGAAGTTGCTGCTATTCAGAAGAATCAAACATGGGAATTGGCTGATCTACCTGCTGGATGTAAGGCCATAGGGCTCAAATGGGTGTACAAAATTAAGAAGAACACACAAGGTGAGATTGTAAGGCATAAAGCTAGACTTGTTGCAAAGGGGTATGCTC
>NW_021451694.1:0-401 GCF_001605985.2 Dendrobium catenatum
TGGTGCCACGAAGGGCGTACTCCACCACTAGTGAATGTGAATCAGGATGGTGCCATGAAGGGCGTACTCCACCACTAATCCCCAAGTCAAATGCTTGGGTGTTTCTTCGGAGGGCATACTCCACCACTAGCAAGGTGCGATCCTAAGGGAAGGGACGGTCTAACACTAAGGAGGAGGCGAAGAGCGTTAAAAAGTAAAAGAATTTAAAAAGAAATGAATCGGGTTGCGAATCAAGAAGGAAAATTTCATTAATTGACAAAACGAGCTACATCAAGCATAGTATTTCTTAAGAAAGCGCCCATTGACAGGTAGCATCGGGTGATTTCCTTTACAAATCTACTAACTGATACGAGCCTCCTTCGTATATAGTCTCTATGACGAAGGGTCCTTCCCAAGTGGGT
>NW_021451695.1:0-315 GCF_001605985.2 Dendrobium catenatum
TATGATGACCAAATACTATCTCTATTGATTTTATACTATCATCTAGTTCATACATTATAATAAAAAATCAAAATTAAGTAGATTCGATTGATTAATCACAAGATGAAATTAGAAAATATTTTAAACATTGTAAAGTATTATTAAATTTGTATAGTACAAATAAAATAACTTTTCAAATTGAAATTTTACCTAATTTAATTACCAACAAGATTTTTTGTTATAACAGATCATACAATATGATATGGTGTTTATATTGTACGAATAGTTATATTTTAAAATTAAAATTTTAAAAAATAAATATTTTAATTAATTTTT
>NW_021451696.1:0-235 GCF_001605985.2 Dendrobium catenatum
ACCCGCATAAGCCACAATTACTTTGCCAAAATTGTCCAGAAAAATACCCCCAAAACAAGCTGTTACGATCAACAGAACCATCAGTATTGAGCTTCAGGCAGGGAGATAACGGCTTAAACCATCTCACAACTCTATCATTACTAATAAAATCCTCACTACTAATAGGGATACTGTCACAACCTACCCGATCCGGGACGATATCCCGCTCGCACCGGGTCGCGACACGGAACGAACA
>NW_021451697.1:0-264 GCF_001605985.2 Dendrobium catenatum
CAGTCGTCCGCTCAGTACATGCTCGATACCGCTCAGTACATGCTCGGTACTGCTAGGTACATACTCGGTACCGAGTAATTATATGCTCGGTATTGAGCGGTACATGCTCGGTACCACTAGGTACACGCTCAGTATCGAGCAGTATATGCTCGGTGATGAGCGGTACATGCTCGGTACCAAGCAGTATATGTTCGGTACTGAGCGGTACATGCTCGATACTGAGCATATACAACAAGCAAAATTTCAAAATTACTCTTATAATAA
>NW_021451698.1:0-212 GCF_001605985.2 Dendrobium catenatum
CTTAGATCTAACAAACTAATTCATTTTTAACAAGTTTCAACATCACCTTCATGGTGATGGTGTTGACCTCATTTTTGTATGAGGTCACTAAGGCCCTTCCAAACTCCAGATTAATTCTAGATCCTAGGATCCACTCTAGTCCTTAATATCCTTTCCTAGAGCCAGACCTTAGGGTCTACTCTAGAGCCTAGGGTTCCCTTAGATCCTAGATC
>NW_021451699.1:0-716 GCF_001605985.2 Dendrobium catenatum
TGCAGACATTTCTTCGGGTTGTGGCTTGTCGATCCATTCTTTAGTGGGGAGGAGAACAGGAACTTGTTGTTCGGGTTGTGACTTGTCGAGCCATATATAGCGATTTGAGCTCATGACGATGTAGACAGTCGATAGATCGAGGGCTAGCTGATGGACTGACGAAGTTGAATTGGACGATGGAGTTAATATAGATACATTTGGGATTGCGGAGGAGGAAGAAGGAGGCATGTGACTTTCTGACCCCATTGCATTTAAAAAATGGCGAAAGGGTGCACGTTTTTCTCGTATTTTTAATTGATTGAGATCGTACAATCGTGCTTTTGTCTTCTGGTAATAATTGGATTGGAGAAATCAGACATCGGGAAGTTCATCCATGTGCTAAGCTTAAAAATTACATTTTTAACAGAATAAATTCGTAGTCTGAGGGAGGGCAAATTATTCCATCAAGCCACCGGACGTGCGGAATAGATTCAGATATTCAATAAAAATTTATCATATCATCTGTGTTTTTGACTTGCGTTTTAATTGCGCTTTGACTGTGCTTTACCTGCGCTTTGACCCACACTTTACCTGCGTTTTACCTGCACTTTTGACGTGCTAAATTTAAAATAATATTTTATTAATATCCGGACCTATCTCCGCGTCCGGTGACCGATGCAATAATTTGTCCGAGAAGGTAATTAGGGGGAGATGTTCGATTTTTTTTCTTTATTTGA
>NW_021451700.1:0-319 GCF_001605985.2 Dendrobium catenatum
ATGTGGGGTTTTCCTTTTCCCTTCCGCTCTGCTGTTTTGATCTGGTCAGGCAGACGGTTGGTTCTCTTCTTTTTTTTACTCATGTTCACTGTTTCGATCCGGTCAGGTGAGCATTGAGTCTTTCTCCATTCACTGTTTCAATTTGGTCAGGTGAATGTAGGTTTCTTTCTTTTCCCTTTCGCTCTGTTGTTTCGATCTAGTCAGGCAGGCGGTTGGTTCTCTTTTTCTACTCGTGTTCACTATTTCGATCTGGTCAGGTGAGCATTGAGTCTTTCCCCATTAACTGTTTCGATCTGGTCAGGTGAATGTGGGGTTTTCC
>NW_021451701.1:0-251 GCF_001605985.2 Dendrobium catenatum
CAGAGAAGATTATCCTGGGACGAACCATAAATATCATCTGGATGAATAGTTCATTTTGGCAAATCTAGTACCCATCTTCCTGAGATGAACCATAAATATTGTCTGGATGAACTCATCCAAAGAGCATCATTCTGGGACGAATAATAATTATCGTCTAAACAAACACATCATAGAGCATAGTCCTAGCTTGAATGATAAATATCATCAGGACGAATAATTCATTTTGGCAAATCTAGAGCCCATCATCCTGG
>NW_021451702.1:0-882 GCF_001605985.2 Dendrobium catenatum
AACATAATAAGATAAGGACATAAGAAATGAGCTGGTGGTCATCCGAGGTCTCATGTATCTTAATGCTTTTTTCTCTTTTCTTATTTATAGACTTCCCCGCCTGCGAGTAGACTTTAGATAATTCGACCTATGAGGATGACGTAATGAACTTGGAGAAGTCAACTCTTCTAAAAAATAAATTTGTAAGCCTTTTTAAAATTTCATATATGTCTAATTTGGATATTTTAACCACCATGCATTGCATTAGAAACTAACTAAAAATTAAAATTTAATTTCATTAGTCTTTGATGCATAATAACATTCATAAGTACAAGTCCACTTTGGGACCTCTCTATATGTTGGCCTTAATTTATATAGATGCATCAACCCACCTATCTTTTATAAAGATCAGACAATATGGATTTTATATGATTAGATGGTTAGCTGACTTCCCTTTTTAGGAAGGATATAAGTCCATCATGTATTAGGTAGGACACGGGTGTTAGTAACGTGTATAGAATACTAAACCCACTATAGATCTAGGGTTAAGTCTTCTATCTTGTAGAGGCTATAAGTCCTATATATCTATGTCACATGGATGACACCATCTCCATCTTTCTCTCTTGTATGCTCATAGTCCAACATTATCTTTCTCAAATTTCTTTTCTCTACCTTATCCCTTTCAAATTATGATATGAGAAATGTGTTGCGGATCTATGGTTTATGATTTTGATGTTAGAAAACATTCCTTATTTATCGACGATTGCCTTATGTGCTAACGTTTCAGGTCCACACAATCAGACTGCAATTTAGAACCAGCTCAACATTGGGTAAACTAGGTCTGTGTCAGTTTGTAATCTTTTTCGTTTCTTGAGTCTGTTGTATTTGATGTGGCATCTGATG
>NW_021451703.1:0-321 GCF_001605985.2 Dendrobium catenatum
AACAGTTTGTCGGGGTGGACAAATTAAAATAACCTCAGCTCATAAAGAACTAATGCATAGTCGAAAATATCACTATGATTCATTCTCAAACAATCTCATGCTAATAAGGACATGGTACATGTCCTCTGACCGGCGATTCTGTCGCCAAATGGCACCGCAGGATAAACGGTTATGACCCGGGGCCCTCTGAACCGAGTGGCTTTGCCACCAAATAGCACCACGAAATACCGGTTATGGCCAAAGCCAATACGTTCCTTAATGACATTAAATCCTTGAGATATGAATGTGGGCTCCGAAAATTCGGCCCCGGCCTCCACTCGC
>NW_021451704.1:0-603 GCF_001605985.2 Dendrobium catenatum
GATAATCAATCAAATCCTAAAATAAAATCTCTAAAATCAATCTTAAAGTCTTAATATTTAAACTTCAATTAAAATTTCTCTTTTGACCCTTTAACAAATCAAATACAAGCAATTATAACTAAATCATCCTACACAGGATCTATCCAAAACTGCACAGCCTACACACACCTTAGACTTGTTTGGTTAGGACAAGACCTTTAGCTCTAGGCTAGGCTTGCATTTTCTCTTGTTATTCAATGCTTGTTATATATACATGTTCTATAAATGCAATTATTAAATTTCTTGTTAGTTATATTTAATTTCCTGTTAATTATATTTTTGTTATTTACCTGCATTTCTTTTCTGAACGGCATCTACGCTCATATATGTGTTTCTCTGTTATCTTTTCTTGCGAGGTACATTGGAGCTTAATGATCGGGAACTAAATGAGGCCGTTTGCTTATAAGCTTTTAAGTGGCAGCGCCACAATAAGGTATGATCTCTGCAACTTGTAAAGCAATTTTCTTTTAATCATATATCGAAATTGCTACACTCCACACACAATTTGTTAATAGGTATTCTAGCACGTGTAGGTAGCCAGCCATAGGGTAGTTCACTAACGAA
>NW_021451705.1:0-258 GCF_001605985.2 Dendrobium catenatum
CCAAGCTACCGCCGATAAACCACGGCCCACCACTTAGGACTGCATTACTTGCTTCCACTGAGGCAAAAATACAAGCAAAACAGCCATGGCCAAGCATAGTGATTTGGAAGTCCCCAAATCGGCCACATTGACGTTGGAGATCCGCCTTCAGAGTGAAGAAAGAGGAGCTTCTACCAATAATCTTCCCCACCACCGCACGATCCAACATTTCCATGTTGGCTTTCACCCGCTCTAGGTTCAGGTTGATGGTAGTTCCGT
>NW_021451706.1:0-210 GCF_001605985.2 Dendrobium catenatum
TTAAATGCATTTTACTTCAAATAAAAAAATATTTATTTCATATTCATTCAAATAATTATAAATTTTTAAATATATTATATTCTTTTTATAATGTATTTTCTTTTTGGGAAAATTAGGGGGCACACATGCTCAATTTTATTCCAAAAAATAAAGGTTACAAGAACTTAGAATTGTAAGAAAATAAAGAAAAACTTACAACCCAGCCCTTAC
>NW_021451707.1:0-322 GCF_001605985.2 Dendrobium catenatum
TGAATTTTGGTCCCACATAACCAACTTCATGGAAGTCTTTAAGAGCTAGGAAGGATTTCATCTCCTTGGGTCCAAGGGAAAACAAGAATCGTTTCCCTCCCCTCTTGTCTTCTTTAGAAAGAATACAATTGAAGTCACCTCTCAACACCATTGGAAGGTCCTTTAAAGAATAGAATTCCAACCTCTCCAACTCCTCCTCCTCTTATAAACATCTTTATTGCCATATATAGAAGAAATCCTCGAATTTCCATTATTAGGAATATCCAAATCACCAATGATGAATTGAGAGCAGAATTCCACAATTTGAAATCTAGCAAAGTTG
>NW_021451708.1:0-329 GCF_001605985.2 Dendrobium catenatum
GGCCATCAAGGTTAGGTGAAGACCTATAGGGTGGGGCCGCAACCGGGATGTTACTAATGGGTGGGTGGTCTCGACCACAGTAATGTCCACGGGTTGTCCAAACAAAAGAAGTAGGGTGATGCTCTAAATGACGGTCACTAGTAGAGGTTCGGTATTTCAAATTAAGTTCTCGTCTCATGTCTTTCCAAGTAAGGTACTCACCGCGAGACTCTTTATGATATTTCAATTTCATCCAAAATTGAAGAGCCCGACCTTTTAAGTGAGACTTAGCGATGCTAACCTGGTGGGACTTAGGGCTATGACATGATTCAAAATAGTCCTCTAGTTGT
>NW_021451709.1:0-229 GCF_001605985.2 Dendrobium catenatum
TGGCCATTTTCATTTTCAAGCCAAAATTAGGCCTTGTTTGGGATGGCTTAATTTTGCCTTCTATATTTCAAAACATTAAAATTATTTTTCGTTTGCTATTTGAATGTGACACTTTTATAAAAATGCTATTTATAAAACTTCTCTTTTCTACTATTTTCAAAAACTTTTTGGTATTTACTTGTTCGTTAAAAACCTCCATTCTCTCAAACAATATTTTTAAAATTACCTT
>NW_021451710.1:0-301 GCF_001605985.2 Dendrobium catenatum
AATGTTCTGACATACAACCTCGGATAGAACTTCTACCTGACGTCGGACTTCTCCCTATCATCAGACTTCTGCTCGTCAGCAGACTTCTACTCGTCGTCGGACATCTGCTCGTCGACGAATCTTCGTCAGTTTTCTACCCGACATTAAACTTCTACCCGACGTTAGTAGACTTCTACTCGTTGTCGGACTTCTGCTTGTCGATGAACTTTCGTCAGTTTTCTACCCGACACAGTACGTCTACCTGGCCTCAGACTTCTACTTGTTGTCGGACTTCTGCTTGTCGACGAATCTTCGTCGATCT
>NW_021451711.1:0-421 GCF_001605985.2 Dendrobium catenatum
AATTTATGAGAAGAACTTTTAAAGGTCTAGAGGTGCTGATGTCCTTAATGGAGTGAAAAATGAAGTGGACTTATTTTCCTAATTTGTAGGCATCACAAATGTGGTCTTTTGAAAACTTAAGCTAGGGGACACCTCTAACTAGGTCTTTCTATCTTTCTAGGTCACTCTCCTAAAGATTTTCATACTGGCATGACAAAATCTCCTTGTCCACAACTAAGAATTATCAGCAGCATTTTTTAAGCAAAAAGAAGCAACGCATTTAATATTATTTAAAATAAGCATATAAATATTATTTATACGCTTTTCCTAAAAAATAGTGTTATTATTTAAGCTTATGATGTAAGTATTAGCCAAAAATTTTATGATGAATCCTTTATCGCATAACTGACTGATACTGAACAAGTTGTGTTTTAGTCCATAT
>NW_021451712.1:0-234 GCF_001605985.2 Dendrobium catenatum
AATCATATGCTTCAAGATTTTCTTAATTGATGTTTCTGATAACATAAAAAGATTTAATTAGTTTTAAAATTAAATGCATGAATTATTAATTATATCTCACATGTTTTAGCAATTTTGATTGGTAAAATGCATGGTTAGAAGTTGACTTTTAAGAGGAGTTCAAGTCAACTTTTCATTTTATCTTGTCATCGAGTTTAAATTATATAATTAGTAGATGCAAAATATAATTTAGGG
>NW_021451713.1:0-263 GCF_001605985.2 Dendrobium catenatum
GGATTTTCTAAAATTAATTTCGTTGCATTCCGATAACTTTGAAAATTTCACTTAAACCTCGTCGCGGTGCTTTGAAAAGCGTGCGAAGCTTAAAATAAGATTTTCGGGTTTTACAGTATGGGTGTCTCAAGGGAATGAAATGAGCATATTTGCTCAACCTGTCAACCACTACAAATATGATCGTGTACCCTTCTGATTTTGGAAGCCCATAAATGAAATCCATATTAATCTCCTCCCAAACCTTCTCTGGTAGGGCCAGGGGC
>NW_021451714.1:0-219 GCF_001605985.2 Dendrobium catenatum
GCTTTGACTATCAATCAAGAAGTCTTAAGTTCAAAACTTACATATGTGATGTGTGAATTTATTTGACTTAAGCTTTGTTTGAGACAACATTCTTATTGCTTTTTAAAACAACTTTTTGTTTAAATATTAAATTTTTTATACTAAAAAGCTGTTTTAAATAGCAATAAAAAAGTCATCCCAAACAAAATCTTAATTGTATCATAAGTCTAAAAATAAATG
>NW_021451715.1:0-262 GCF_001605985.2 Dendrobium catenatum
TTTTTTGAATTTATGAATACTAAAACAATTTATTTGTACTAATTTATTATCATTTTATGTGGATAAAAACTTTTTATATGATTTTATTTTAATATTTATTTGGGAGATAAAGACTATATATTTATTTTAAATCTAATCATATAAAAATAATATTATGCCAATTTTAATGAATAATCTAAATATTGAGATAAATGCTTCAGTAATTTAAGGTATAAGAAAGATCAAATCAATAATTTTATTTTTTGTCCATTTATAAGAAAAT
>NW_021451716.1:0-347 GCF_001605985.2 Dendrobium catenatum
ATGAAAATTAGAAGTATAGTTTTCTGAACTATTCATACTATATAATTCATATCACACTATACGTTCAAGTAATCAAAAAATCATTAAAATGGCTAATTATGATAATTAAAGTCATTTGAAACTAATCATATTGTATGATACATATTATACATGATAATTAGTTGAAATCAAGATCCCAAATGCCAATAATAATTTAGCCAATATTTTGAAATTCAAAAGTTATAGTAATCATACCGTACGAAAGGGAACATGCATTACAATATAATTAAATCTTATCAAAATTATTCTTTTAATAAAGCAAAAAATTTTGATTAATTAATCAAGTAAAATCATAAAGGATAATTGGA
>NW_021451717.1:0-307 GCF_001605985.2 Dendrobium catenatum
ATGGGTATACGGAAGGAGATGTATAATACACCCATATAGGCCTCGACGAGCATGTTTTGGATACACACGTGAGGTCTAGGTATGCTGCGCAGGTTAATAAATGAGCGTACTTCGAGCCTAATCTTTCTATATGATGGGAGTTGACATGGCTCGAATTATCAAACAGATATACGACTGATGAGTCAATTATAATATCTATTTTATATGTTCATATAAGGCCTTCAATCAAGGCCTCCAACAAATAAAATTCATTCACAAATGCATAAAGCCTATGAAACCCGATCCTTTGTCGAAAGCCTGATAGAGT
>NW_021451718.1:0-257 GCF_001605985.2 Dendrobium catenatum
TATGAACAATGCAGAAGGTTACTCTATTACTCATCCACCTTTGTTTGATAATAAATCATTTGATTTTGAGAAAGTTTGCTTTTTTTACTTTCATTCAATCTATGAATTTTTTTCATGTGATTTTTAGTACAAGAGGACTATTCTACACCTTCTCACTTTGTTAATGGTATTAAAACTGAGTTACCATTTAATGAATAGAGCAATGAGGAAAAAGACTTAGCTCAATTGAATGCAAAGTGTTTAAATAATTTTTTATG
>NW_021451719.1:0-291 GCF_001605985.2 Dendrobium catenatum
TGATCAATAGATTTTCCCTTAAGGTCCTTATCCAACTGAACTGAGGTACTCATTGGTGTATTAACAGGTTTAGCATTGGCCATTTTAAATTTTTTGAGGATGTCCTTAACATATTTAGTTTGACTAAGAAATGTACCTTCCTCAAGTTGCTTAATGCTAAAACCTAGAAAGTATTTTAAATCTTCCATTAGAATCATCCCAAATTCACTACTCATTATTTTAGGAAAATCATCACAAAGATTTTTATTTGAAGATCCAAAAAGGATATCATGCATATAAATTTGAACAAAG
>NW_021451720.1:0-313 GCF_001605985.2 Dendrobium catenatum
TTTTTATTTTTTTATTATTTTTTTTTTTTTTTACTTGTTTACTTGTTTTATTTACCTATACTCATCATGATACAAAGTGCATAATATTCTAGGGGTAAAGAATTATGAAGTAAAATTTATAATGATGAACTCCAAAGCCTTTGAATTTATATTTAGATTAGTGTTTGTATATGATATGTTGAATTACACTAATTTCAATATAAAATCACGAGCCTTGAAAATTTTTCTGATATGTTTTTGATATATTATCAAAAAATTATATTGATCAGGCATGAATCTCGAGGAAAAATCAAATTTATTTCAGGACCATTTA
>NW_021451721.1:0-307 GCF_001605985.2 Dendrobium catenatum
TCCGTTTATATTTGTTTGCAAAAATGGTTTGAAAATTCTTTAATATCTTTTTGTATCAATGTTTTCATAGTCTATTTGGCTATAATGCTAAAGAATACTGTTAAAGGGTCAATGCCTGCAAACATTTTGAATGATTGAGGGGCTGTTTGGTTTGAATAGAATATTTCGAATACAGCTATTTTAATAATAAATAGGTTGATTTAGGAAGAGTACCCATCCTAAAATTTTGTTTGTATTAGTAAAATAAGGTTGGAGTGGCTACAGTGGCATATAACATTAATAATAATGTATTAAATTTAACTTATAT
>NW_021451722.1:0-247 GCF_001605985.2 Dendrobium catenatum
TCAGTCTTCGTTGCATAATACCTAAAAGTTTCAAGTGGAAGTTTGCTAATTAGAATCTTTGCATAATACCTAAAAGTTTCAAGTGGAAGTTTGCTAATTAGAATCAAAAGATCTGCTTATTGATTATTGATCAGTTTCGGCTACAGTAATAAGTTTCAAGTGGGAGCAGATACGTCAACAAATATACACTGTGGCTACCAATTGGACTTAAAAAAATGGTGCAAGTGGGATCACCATAATATGTAAG
>NW_021451723.1:0-300 GCF_001605985.2 Dendrobium catenatum
GTCCTCGCCATTAATGTAATTAGGGTTTGGAAACGATTATGCGATCGCTTTAGTTCTTGAATTCTGTTTCTTTAGGAAGAAAGTGTAAGGGAATTTTATAGGGCGCATCTATTTTTAAGGCGCTGGGAAAATTATGGCGGGATTGAGGAAGAAGTTTTTTGAACGTTGGATTTAAGTTGAATGGACGGTTTAGATGTTAGATTGATGAGTCACGCGGATCGCCAGCGTGGAGATCCTTGGATTGGCGGGATTCTTCCCGGCGAGGCTTGAAGCTGGAATAGTGAAATGTGAATAAGGACC
>NW_021451724.1:0-251 GCF_001605985.2 Dendrobium catenatum
TGGAAGGTTCTTCCACTGGATCAACACTTCCTTAGTTTCATCCTCTTTCTGGCGAACACCCCTCAGCTCTAAGGGTTCCATGATCACCTCTAACTCTTCCGTAAGTGTCGGCGGTAGCTCAGGAATGGCGATGTGGTCACCAATGACCCTTCTCAGCTGGGAGACATGAAAAACCGGATGTATAGTCGCTGATGGGGGTAATTTCAGTCGGTATGCTACTGCCCCAATCTTTTCCATCACTTCATAAGGCC
>NW_021451725.1:0-316 GCF_001605985.2 Dendrobium catenatum
TCCGCCCAATCCGTTCCGCGAAGATGCTGCACAGCCGTCGTCGACGTGAAAACGGTTATGAGAAATCGGAGCCGGTTCGCCGGTCGAAACGGCGGTTCGAACGGTTTGATACCGGTTCGACGCGAAAACGGTTCTCAGGCCAACCGTAACCGGCCGGGCAGCCGGTTCGCGGTTCAACCGGTTGAACCGGCCGGTTCGGTCCGGTTTTAAAAGCCTTGCAAAATACTATTTTCCATATTCTTGAAAGAAGACAATTTATGTTTGTATTAAAGTATATTTACACATATTTAATTAAAAATTTTGAACAGTTAATTTA
>NW_021451726.1:0-355 GCF_001605985.2 Dendrobium catenatum
TCTTTTTTTCATCTATTCTCGCATCGCTCTAATTCAAGTTCTTTGAGTTCAAACCTTATAGCTTTCAAATAAGTGCTTATTCTAAGGATATAAATAAGTCAAGCCAACTCATAAACCGACTCAAATTTCATTCGAAAAATGACTCATCATATGAGCTGGACTAACTAAGAAGCCATAATTGAGCTAATCATGACTTGACTCATTAGCTCGCGAACCGGCTCGAGCAAAAATTATAAATATAAAACACACATTAAATATATCAACATTCAACAGCTTCAATACATAATTATTAAAAATATTTAAACAATGTATATCTCACCCCCTTATATCAAATGATTCATGTTATCTCTCTTCT
>NW_021451727.1:0-400 GCF_001605985.2 Dendrobium catenatum
CCTATTCGTCCAGGACGAAATTAATTATCGTCTAGGATGATTGGTTCACTGTAAAATTTTTGTCCAGAGAAATTTAAATTATCGTCCGTGGCGACTGGTCCTCTGGAAAAATTTTGTCCCGACGAAATCAAAAATAGTCCAGGACGATCTGAACTCTGGAAAATTTTCGTCCAAACAAAAATAAGTTATCGTCCGTGGTAACTGGTCCTCTGGAAAAATTTCGTCCCGACGAAATCAAAAATCGTCCAGGAGAATCGGAACTCTGGAAAATTTTCGTTTAGACGAAAATAAATTATCGTCCGTGGCGATTGGTCCTTTGGAAAATTTTCGTCCAGACGAAGTCAAGAATCGTACAGGACGATTAGTTTTCTGTAAAAATTTCGTCCAGACGAACATATTC
>NW_021451728.1:0-212 GCF_001605985.2 Dendrobium catenatum
TATCTATATAAAAATTTATGTTACATTAATCTCAAAAAATTCAATAAGTTTTAAGCTAATTTTAATAAAATTTATATCATAATATCTCAACACAATTCTTAAACACAGATTAATTAATATAATATTTACATCAAATGTCGGGTTAAATATCTCCTTAATCATAATACTAATAGAACAAAGTAACAAACAATAAAATAAAATACATTATTTTT
>NW_021451729.1:0-209 GCF_001605985.2 Dendrobium catenatum
GTGTTGTACCGTCGGTCCTTCGACCACATGTGGCTGCACTGTTTGAACCAGCGAGAAGCCCTGAAGATTGTCAATGAGGTTCATTCAGAACTGTGCGGTGCACATCAATCGGATCCAAAAATGAAATTGAGGATTAAAAGACTTGGATACTACTGGCGTACAATGATTGACTATTGCATGAATACTGCAAAGCACTGTCATCAATGTCA
>NW_021451730.1:0-9411 GCF_001605985.2 Dendrobium catenatum
AGAGAGAGATGGAGGGTGGCGGCTTTGGAGTGGAGAAGGTTGGCCAATGGTAGGATCGCAAGAGAGAGGGTGCAGAATTTCTGCAGGAATTGGGTTTGGGGGGAATTAATTGGAGGGATATGGTTTGCAAATTAAATTAATTCCATGAGGAGGAGGGGGCGGTTAATGGAGAGGGTTTAGGGGCTGATTTGTGGAGTTAATGGGGGTGATTAGGAGAGAGAAATGGCTCTTACTGCATGGGTCGCCAAGAAGGAGAAGAAGAGGGGGAGGGGATTAATGGAGTGGGCCCACAGATTTAAATAGCAGATTTTTTATTTTAAATCCTGTAGGGAATTCAATCCTTCATAAAAGGAAAAATTTCCTTTCATAGCCCGGTATTCCAGCCCTTTTTGAATTTCAATTAACATCAAATGCTAGTAATTAATTACCTTAAAATAGCTGATTGTTAAGCAATTAAACCAGCGCCATTAAATTTGCTTGAATCCACGGTTGGACATCACGGGAGGAAACGGCAGTAAGGGTGCAGGAAAATTTTGGTGATCAATTGGGAAAGGATTCATGGCATGGACACACTGGGCTGTTGGGGAGTTGCTGGCGTGGAGTGGAGGGGATGTGGTTGCACGGGTGGCCTGATGGAGGCTGGCCGGCGGGTGAAAGCAGAGCAAGCAAACGGCTGGGCTGTGAAAGCCAGCGGCTGATGGGAGTCGCAAGGGAATCGGGGCAGCTGGGTGAGGGAAGAAGAAAAAAAAAAATTGAAAACTTTTGTAGATTCCGTTGCTTGGAATTCCGCTTTGGCTTCACTTTTCCTTCAACGCTTTGATCTCCACGGCAAATATTCTAGGGACGAAATCTAGAACTCACCGGAGAGATCTAGTTTTTCCCGTTGACTCACTAAGAGATCTACTGGAATGCACTCAACAAAGAGAACAAGGGGAATAAATTTTCATTTCTCAAAACTAAATTTTACAAGAGAATGGCGCGTATAAATAGACCTCACCAATGACAAAGAAAAAACAAGAGACTAAAATGCCCTCGGGCTACATTAACGACTAAATGCCGCAAGGGTAAAAACGGAAAAACATCAAATAAAATACGCTACTCATAAAATGACAAATACAAGTCATGCTCGTGGCCGTGGCGATTCTCCGGGCGTTGAAAATGCTGGACGATGTCCTCATCAAACAAAGACCTTAGCTTTTAAGTGATTTATATAATAGAATTATATATAAGAGGGAGAAAGTTAATATTGTATAAGTTAGCCAAACAAAGAGATATGAGTTAGTAAAGGATTTAGTTCAAGTGAGTGTATAAGGATGAAGATCGAAAATTACTTTCTTAGAAGATGATATTCACAAAGGTGGATGAGATATTTTGCTAAAACTTTTTAATGAAAAATTGTGAAAATAAGATTGACTATAGTGACCTTAACACCCTAAATGAAAATAAAGATTTATGTTTTTTTATCGGAGTATTAAGTAAACACCGAAGTTAAGAGAGGCTTTAAAGAAAAATGAAGGGTGGAAAAGCTGTTGGACAATGATAATATTCCAATAGAGGTGTGGAAATGCTTAGGAGATGAAAGAAATTTCTGGCTTACTAAGACTTTTGTAATACTAATTTTGAAAGACTAAAAAGATTGTCAGATGAGTGGAGATGGAGTGTGTTAATACATATTTTTTAAGAATAAAGGTGATGCATAGGGCTGCAAACGAACCGAGCCGAGCCGAGTATGTTGAGTAGATTTCATGTTTGTTGTTTGTTTAACATTAGCTTGTTTCATGTTGGTTTGTGTTTGATTCGAGCTTTAATTATTTGGTGTTCATGTTTAGGTTCGTTTAATTTAAGGGTGTTCTGTTTGTTCATGTTCGTTTGTTTAGTGGCTTATCGAGCTTTAAAAACGAGCTATGTTCGTGAACATATCTTCGCAAAACAATCTTATTAAACAAGCAAACATTAAATTTGTTCATGGAGACATTCTAAACAAACAATCTAACAATGGACAAATTATGAAATATTTCTTGTTCATGAAAAGAAAATTTCTAAAATAAAAGGCAGTTGTATATTTAAAATGAAAATATGATTAATTTATATGAACATATGTTATAATAATTTTATTACTTTAAAATTTATTAATAAAAAATAATTATATTAAATTATGGTAATAATTAAAGTTTTTATATTAATCGCTCGAATCGAGCTTTTTATCGAGCTTGTTCAATGAACATCAACTGATGTTGTTCGCGAACATAAACGAGCTGAAACGTCATTAGTGTTCAACGCCTTGTTTATTTAAGAATCGAGTATTTAAAATATTGTTCAAGTTTGTTTGGTTAGTTAATTAACGATCACGAACGGAGCTTTAATCGAACGCGGAACAACGAGTAGTTCGTCGAACGTTTTGGTTTCGCTTGCAGCCCTAGTGATTGCACAAGATTGTGCAAATTATAGAGGAATTAAGTTTATATGTGTCATACTTTTAAACTATGGGACGAGTTATGGAGCATAGATTGCGGCGTGATACTAATATTTCTCAAAATCAATTTTGGATTCATGCCGGGTAGTCGACTATGGAAGGCCAATACATTTATTAAAGAGGTTTGATGGAGAAATATAGAGAAAATAAGGAGGATCCTACTATGATATTTATTTGATTTAGAAAAAACATATGATAAAGTTCCAAGAGAAAGTGCTATGGAGAGTTCTGGAAAAGAAAGGAGTTAATAATGCCTTATATTCAAATCATTAAAAAGAGAGAAATGCAGGAGCTATTACTTGTGTTCAAACACAAGGTGGTTTGGACCGAGGTAATTTCCTATTTCGGTTGGGGTTAACATTCAAAGGATCAAACCTTAAGCTCATATCTTTTTGCTTTTGTCATGGATGTTCTCACTAGAACATTTTGGCAAGAGGATGTACTTGGGTAATGCTTTTTGCTGATGATATTCTTCTTGTTTGATAAGAAAGAGAGGGAGTTGAAAGTAAAACTTGAAATTATGGAGTGTCAACATTAGAAGACTAAAGGTTTTCGCTTGAGTAGATCTAAAACGGTATAGGAGTGTATTTTAGTTGTAATAGACCTAGTGAGGATTTGTGACTTTGGGAAGATCAGTTATTAATAAGAGTAACACATTTTAGATATCTTGGATCTATTGTTCAGGAGTGATGGTGGATATTATCAGCAAAATTCAAAGTTGGATGGTTGAAAGTGGAGGAATGCAACAGGCTTGTGTGTGATAGAAAGTACCCCTCAAAATGAAGGGAAAATTCTATAAGATGGTAGTGAGGCTGCAATGCTTTTTATGGTGCTGAATGTTGGCCATTAAAAGAGAAAGCATAATACTAAGTTAGTGTGGCAGAGATGAGATGCCTTAGGTGGTGAGTGCTTTACCCCTCAGAGATAATGATACGAAATGAGCATAATACGTGAAAAAGGTTTGGAGTAGCTCCAGTAGAAGATATATTTGAGAGAGTTGCCTTAGATGGTTTGGTCAACATAAAATGGCGGGCCTTCCAATGACCCGGTTAGGAGAGTAGAGGTATTATATTTGACTTATGTAAATAAAGGTAGAGGCAGACCTAAAAAGTTTTGGTTAGAAAATATTAGGAATAACCTTTATTTATTAGATTTAAACGAGAATTTAACCTTTAATATGACACAATGGAGAAAAAAAATTCGTGTAGCCAACCCCACGTAGTAGGATAAAGGCTTGATGTTGTTGTTGGATACATTTAAAAGTTCAGTATTTTATATTATTTTCCACAAAAAAGGGCCAAGGTAAGCTAAGGTTTTATTTGGGAAAGCTTTCTTACTACTTTCTATTGCAGTTTTCTAGTACAAAAATTTCTTGAAAGCAATGAAAAAATAGTGGTCATCTATAATTAGTACAATTTTTTTTAAAAGCAATAAAAAAAAACAGTGTTCAAAAGTTGTCCCAAATGAAGCTTAAGACTTTGAAAAAAATGTTAATTGATCAACTCTATGCAAAATAATAAATTTATAACGTTTAATGAAATTAATCATACAATTTAAGAGCAAATGTAGGTTACAGTCAAAGATAGACAATTTGCAATAAATTCAATATATTATAAAATTTTTGTAATTTTACTTATTATATTCAGTTGTTCCAAATTTTGAAATGGTTAGAATTTTTCGTGGACAGAATTTTTGGTAACTTTAATTGATTATGTAAATTTAACCCTTCATCCTTTGAAACCCCACATGTTTGTAATTCCAGATATAACATAAACACACTCATTTGTGTAGGTTACAATTCAACTGTAACATTTTAAGTTTTATTTTTAATTGGTTTATATGTCGAGTCCAGTAGCTTTTTTTTTTAAATTGGTCATCATGCAGAGCTGCAGGCATGAGAGCTGGTTCAGTTCTGCCAAATACTTGGTTCAAGATCTCCCAATTCTCTTGAAGTCTGAAAGCTTGCACAGTATTTCTGATGTTCTTTTTCTTATGTTTGAATCTCTCCCCACAAATGCTGAAAATTTTATCAAATGGATAGCTGAAGTAAGGAGGAAAGAGGAAGATAGAGACAGTTCATTCTTAAGTGAAGAGGAGAAAGCTAGGCTTGCTGCGAAGGTCTGATTAACTATTACCTTTTTTGCTCTCTTCGAAAGTTTCTTAAAAACCCCAATTGTTTCCTCTCATATGCTTCCTTCTAAATTTCAGGAAGGGTTATTACAACAAGTACATGAGACGAAACTGTTTAACATTGTCCGGGATTGGTTGTCATCAAGTTGTTCAAATGCTCAATCTTTGTGCGATAAAGTATCATTTTCTGAAATTGCAGCCAGTGTCTGTTGCCAAGGGGCAGTATTATTGAGTGGAGGCCTCAGAGAGGACAAAAGCCTCTGCTGTCTATCAACTTGTGTGAAATGCTTGAATCCAAGTGAACAAACACCCATTACTATTGTCTCAGGATCAGTGATCTCTGGTGACACTGAACAAAAGGTTGATATGTTGGTGCCTGTATCACAATCAACATCATTATCATCTTCAAATTTGAGGAGTTATTGCAGTTCTGCATTGGATAATTGTTCTGGCATGCACCCTGGAAGCAATGATGTTTTGACAGTCCTGCTATTGGCGTTGCCTTCAGATACCTGGATGGGTATCAAGGATGAGAAGCTGCTCGATCAAATTTTTGATCTAGTATCAACTGAGAAGCTTCCGGATGTTCTGCAACAGGAGGTAGATTATGTTTTCCATCCCTTTCATTTGAGTCTGCTTCATCTTACTACCGGGAAATTTAAAAAAAAAAATCTTTTGGATGTCCATTCATGGTTCATGTTAGTGCCTCATCTTTTATAAAACTATGCAACGATTCTGCAGACTGAATGCACACTCGTTGTCTAATTCCATTGATTCTGTACTAATTCCATTCATAAGCCAAATTCTAACAAGAATGATGCCTACAAAGCTTTGCAGATAATCCTGGGGTGTTTTGCAACATAGAAACTCCTAATGTTTCAGCAAGATAACTTTACCTAATGATTGCCTAAGCTTATATTGTTATATCCCAGCTGTCCCTAGGCATTTTGATCCCAAGGCTAGGATGGGAATCCGTGGGAGGCTCACCTATTAAATCCTAGTGTCCCTTGGCATTTTGATCCACGGTTAAGATGGGAATCCATGGGAGGGTCACCTGGATCATGTTGATCTCCTTCCATATTTAGATGGCTAATTTAGGAAGGATTATATTAGAGCAATTATGCATTATTCTGTAATTATTTATTTCTTTATTTAGATATCTTGGAAAAGGTTTCCGGCGAGGTTTTTATCGGCGGTTTTTGAACCGCCGACAAGCCGCCGGTGTTTTACAAAACCGCCGGAAAACTACTAGTAACCGCCAGAACAAACCGCCGGTAATGAGTGATTTTTCTGTAGTGTCTCTGAATTTAACATGGTATTAGAGCCTTCATTGTCGTTGCCAGAATTCTGAATTTTTTGTACTACCATGCCTTTTATTCGGCTTTCCCTTATTGTTGTTATCCTATTTATAACCAACACAACCTTTATTGTTGCTCTGCTTGATATAGCCTTCATTGCTGCCCTTTGCCGTTGCAATTTCTGAAGCAAATTCCTCTCAAAGCCTTGTTCAAATGGAGGACTCTATGGTGCATCAAGGAAGAGGAGATCTCCAAAATATGCAACATTCCTATCACATAAATGGAAATAATTATTTGAAGTGTTTCAATTTGTGAAGACCTATTTAAAAGGAAAATGATAGATGAATCACCTCCTTGGGGTAGGACAAATCATCGAAATTAAATTCAAGGTAAGAAGCACAAACCAAGAAAAATTGTGAGTGAATATGCCACTCTCCTTTAAAGTTGATGGCAATAACTTAATTACTACAAATGCATAGAAACTAAGTGTATAAAAGATGCAGTTATCCTAAAAAGCTTTATTGAGAAAGATAGAGTGTGTGACTTTCTTGCATGATTAAATACAGACTTTGACCAAGTTAGAGTTCAGATCCTTGGCAAATGAGACTATTTCTCTCATTCATGTTGAGGAAAGCCGACGAGGTGTAATGCTGGAACCAAAGATTGCTGAAGGTTCAACAATGGTGATAGTCAAAAAGGCGTCATGGAAGGAAAGAGGTAAGGATTTCACAAAACCTCAAGACAAAGACTACGTTTAGTGCAGCTATTGCAAGAAATTAAGACACACAAAGGAGACATACTATAAGTTACATGGAAAGCCCCCAAGTAATGAGTGGAATCAAAGAAGTGGACAAAAGGGAACATCACAAGCTAACACTAGAAGTCAACCCAACCCAGTAACACAATCCAGTTTCAGAGAGCTCAACAAAGAAGATATTGATAAGTTAAAATAACTCATTATATCACTTGAAAAATCACCTGCATCTTTTCTTGCACTTCCAGGTAAATTTCTTATATCCATTGGATTAAGTGCTTTTATAAATCATTTGAAAGGAGTATGGATCATTGACTCGGGAGCCACAAATCACATGACACACTCCACTACCTACTTCATCAACTACACTCCTTGCCCGAGTGATAAGAAAATTATCACTGCTGATGGTTCTCTTATCACAGTAGCAGACCAAGGAGACATGCCCTTATCTCCCTTCCTCACTCTAAAAAATGTGCTTCATATACCTGAATTATCCACAAGCATAATCTCTATATAAAAAAATTAACGGGGATCATAATTGTCAAGTCCTATTAAACCCTAATTGTTGCTTATTTCAGGACCAGGGATTAGGGAAGAAGATTGAACTTGCTAAGGAAACAGATGGACTATACAACCTGGAAGAGCCGAACAAATCCACTATTATCAATAATGGCTATTCTATGTTATCCTTATTTAATAAAAAATATAATATTTGGCTTCATCATTTTGGATTAGGACATCCATCGTTTGTTGTTTTAAAAAATATGTTCCCAAAACTTTTTTACAAGTTGAAAAATAAATTTATTTATTGTGAAACTTAAATTTATTTTTCAACTTGTGAGTTAACAAAGCATAAATGAGTTTTCTTTTCAAACAAAATTGAGAGATGTCATACCCCTTTTTACCTTATTCATTGTGATATATGGGGACCCTAAAAAATTTATAATATCTTAGGGGCCAGATGATTTGTATCCTTGATTGATGATTGTACTCGAGTCTCTTGGATCTTTCACCTTAAAAATAAATTCGATATGAGCACTATATTTACCATTTTCACACCATGATCCAAAATCAATTTAGGATTAAAATATTACAGTACAAAAGCTAGTAAAATAGTAAACCATTATGATTATCAAAATTTATAAAATAATCATCATATATGTAATATTAATGAGTACCAAAATCGAATAAAGTATCAAATCAAAACATCAGTAAAGACTGTTGAAATCAAATCAATATAGTAAAATCATATATAAATGTACACATGCTATCCAGGTATTCTATATCACGTGCTTAGAATATCACTTGCTTAGTATCATGACAGTGAATCAGGAGTATCAAATAGTATCAATATCTAAATCGATAATAACAACAATCTAGTGGTAGGAGCAGTAAAATAATGCAATAACAGTAAATCCGTGCATTAACAATAAATCCATACAATAGTAAGAACAATGCATCAAGAACATGCATTTCAGTAGTCACACTAAACAAGTAAGAAGTTCTAGCTATTACGGTGTTTTTCAGTGTTAGTAAACCGTTGGCTCATTAAATAGAGTCGTCACTCTTTGCTCGTCGGCACAGTAATTGTAAAACCCCTCCAATGCTGATTTTTTTTTAGTGCAGTAAGTCCGTACGAACTGGCTTTAGTACGGGACGAACTGAAGAAATTGTGAAGAATCTGTCAATTTCGTCTGGACGAACCTGGAAGGGTCGGGACAATCCGTCTGGACGAAATTTGTTCAGAGAGCAAGTCGTCCGGACGCTATTTAATTTCGTCTGGACAAAATTCTGCCAGAGGGAAAATCGTCCCGGGACGAATTTTGGATCGTCCGGGACGATCAGTGTTAATAAATATCCGATAGAGATATTTTGGAGATATTTTGAAGAGAGAGAAAAGACAGGAGAGAGAAAGGGAAGGAAAGAGAAGAAGAAGCTTGGTTTTGGAGCCCGCGGAGCGCTTTTCGTCCGACGACGCAGTTGGAAGATTTGTTCGTCTTGCAGTAAGGACTCTGAATCCTATTTCTGTTTTCGAAGATTTCGAGTTTTGATATTTCTGTGCTCATATTTGTGTTTCCGTTACCGAAAAACGCGTATAATTTTGTATTGACGAAAGTTTTACCGCACAACTTTTGATATGTTTTTGAGATGATAATTGTGCACGTTTTGAGTATTTTCTGAAAGATTTTTACCGGATATTTTGGATTCTGCGGTATTTTAATTGAACTGCAATTTATCAGGATGTTGAAAAATATTTTGTCAGTACAATGAAAGTCTTATATTATTGTTTTACATGTTCTGTGGTAATTTGGTAAAGTTCTGAATCTATGATTTCTGTGTAAATTCTGTATACTGCCGTTGTGCCGCCGATTTCTCGTACGACCTCTGATTTTCTGAATTGATGATTTAAATGATTGAATATGCATACGAATATAAATATATGATTGAATTATTGTTATTGTTACTGAAAGACAAGTAAAGACTGGTTGAACTGTTAATTAGAGACATGATACCTGTACAGGATAGTGGACCGACGGGCTTTTCTTTAAATAAAGGGTTTGGTGTTATCCTCTACTGATCACGTGATTACTGAAGGGAGTCATAAGGAGATGAATACTGTGCCGACGGGCAAAGAGTGACGACTCTTTTTACTGAGCCAACGGATACAAGATACAAAATACAAAATATAAGACTGAAAAACGCCTTAATAGCCAGTGATTGTACTTGTTCAGTAAGACTATTGTATTGAATTGCAT
>NW_021451730.1:9709-14137 GCF_001605985.2 Dendrobium catenatum
GTTATAGTGATTCTTTTGTACTCATGACAGGATAGATTTCATTTCATGTGATCCTTGTGCAGATCCTGAGTATTGTATATGATCTTTTGAGATATGAATAGAATTGTACATTGATGTTTTAAATTATAGAATTTTGTTGGACTGTTTGTTACTGATTGAAGACTATAGATAACTTTGGTAAGATTTCAAAATGGATAGATTGAATAATTCTTTTCAAGTTAGATCTTGGGGCGTGACAAATTTAGTGGTATCAGAGCCAGGTTATTGGAAGAATTGATTGTTACTAGAGTTATAGGATTTGATTGAGAGTTGGGTAGAATGGGTAGTTCAAGTGCATCATGTTGCATACATAGTTGCATGTATGTATCATTTATTCTAAACTGTGAAGGTGAAAAGTTAAATGGATAATCCAGAATCAAGTGTACCCAATGAGCAACACAGTGCAGCTCCAGTACCTTCAGAAAGTATGATGCAGTTGGTTACTTCTATAGCACATGTAATGGGAGATGCACAGAGTAAGTTGAGTGGAAGTAAAGAAGAAGAAGTAGATAAACATTTACAAATGTTTCATAAGTTGAAGCCTCCGTTGTTCAAAGGAGCTGTAGAACCTCAGATTGCAGAAGATTGGATAATGAGAATAGAAAAGATCTTTGATAGCATGCAGTGTCCGGAGAATCAAAATGTACATTTGGCTGTGTTTCTATTTGAAGGAGAAGCAGAGAGATGGTGGATTGGACAGCAGAGGGAGAAATTTCAGGGGAAGACAAATGCTGAGATCACTTGGGATGAGTTCACTACAGTGTTCCGAATGTGGTTTGTACCTCCGTCAGCCCAACGACAAATGCAAGAAGCTTTTATTAAGTTGGAGCAAGGACGCAAGACAGTGATGCAGTACGAGGCTGAGTTTACTGCACTTGCTAGGTACGCTTCTTATTTGATCCCTACTGCTGAGAAATAATGTTATAGATTTCTGCAAGGATTGAATAGAGAACTGAGACATCCGCTAGTACCGTTACGGATTCATGAGTTTTCTAAGTTGGTAAAGCGGGCCAGACTGATAGAGAATGATTTGGCAGCACTAGAATCAAGATATGAAGTTACCAAGAGGAGTAGAGATGAATCGAGTAGAGAAAGAGATAGAGACAAGAAAAGCAAGTATAGTGAGTCAAGGGGATCTGCATCAGTAGCATCTTCTGGCAGCTACAACGAGTGCATTCACTATGGTCGACGACATGCAGGTGAGTGCTATTTGTTGACAGGACAATGTTTTCGTTGTGGACAGCGAGTACATAGAGTAGCAGATTGTCCCCAGAAAGGATTTGGAGGAGGAAGAACTGATTCTGGCATAGGACGTACTGTAGGACAGAGGACTGTTGGCTCAAGAGCATATAGTGAAAGATAAACAAACAGGACAAATGATAGAGCTGTCAGTGATAATCAGAGGGAGACCATTGCACCACGACCTACTGCACCTACTCCAGTGATGCCACTTGTATACAATTTACAGCATTATGAAGATCAACGACAACTTGAAAGTTCTACTGGTAAGAAATTTATTTGACTTACTAATTGACATGACATTTCATGCATAGTAAATGATATGTGATTGAATGCACTGAATGACTGTATGGTTTTCGATGAGTTTTGATTTTGATTCGATTTTGAGTTTTGATTGGACGGATTTGTTTTATATCGATTTTGCATTCGATCCCTTAGGGGAAATGTCGAGGACGATATTTTTCTTAAGGTGGGTAGATTGTAAAACCCCTCCAAAGCTGATTTTTTTTAGTACAGTTAGTCCGTACGAACTGGCTTTAGTACGGGACGAACTGAAGAAATTGTGAATAATCTGTCAATTTCGTCTGGACGAACCTGGAAGGGTCGGGACGATCCGTCTGGACGAAATTTGTTCAGAGAGCAAGTCGTCTGGACGCTATTTAATTTCGTCTGGACGATATTTTCCCAGAGGGCAAATCGTCCCGGGACGAATTTTGGATCGTCCGGGACGATCAATGTTAATAAATATCCGATAGAGATATTTTGGAGATATTTTGAAGAGAGAAAAGGCAGAAGAGAGAAAAGGAAGGAAAGAGAAGAAGAAGCTTGGTTTTGGAGCCCGCGGAGCGCTTTTCGTCCGACGATGCAGTTGGAAGATTTGTTCGTCTTGCAGTAAGGACTCCGAATCCTATTTCTGTTTTCGAAGATTTAGAGTTTTGATATTTCTGTGCTCAGATTTATGTTTCCGTTACCGAAAAACACGTATAATTTTGTATTGACGAAAGTTTTACCGCACAACTTTTGATATGTTTCTGAGATGATAATTGTGCACGTTTGAGTATTTTCTGGAAGATTTTTACCGGATATTTTGAATTCTGCGATGTTTTAATTGAACTGCAATTTATCAGGATGTTGAAAAATGTTTTGTCAATACAATGAAAGTCTTATATTGTTGTTTTACATGTTCTGTGGTAATTTGGTAAAGTTCCGAATCTATGATTTCTGTGTAAATTCTGTATACTGCCGTTGTGCCGCCGATTTCTCGTACGACCTCTGATTTTTTGAATTGATGATTTAAATGATTGAATATGCATACGAATGTAAATATATGATTGAATTATTGTTATTGTTACTGAAAGACAAGTAAAGATTGGTTGAACCGTGGGTTGGAGACATGATACCTGTACAGGATGGTGGGCCGACGGGCTTTCCTTTAAATAAAGAGTTTGGTGTTATCCTCTACTGATCACGTGATTACTGAAGGGAGTCATAAGGAGATGAATACTGTGCCGACGGGCAAAGAGTGACGACTCTTTTTACTGAGCCAACGGATACAAGATACAAAATACAATATATAAGACTGAAAAACGCCTTAATAGCCAGTGATTGTACTTGTTCAGTAAGACTATTGTATTGAATTGCATGTGTACAGTACTGTTCTTATGATCTAATTATGATTTATTGATGGATTTATTGCTACTGTACGGATTTACTGTTAATGCATGATTTTACTGTTATAGCATTATTTTCATGTCACTGGACTGTTACTGATATTGAAATTGATACTATTGATTCACTGTACTGACGTTATGCACGTGATATACTGAGTAAGTGACATGTGATTCACTGCACAAGTGACATAGATTATTGGATTGCATGTGATGCACTGAGCACGTGATGTTGGGTAACTGAATTGCAAATGTACATTTTGATACGGTTTTACGGCATTGATTGATTCTAATTGTTTAAATGTTATTATGATTTATTGCCTGATTGACTGATTTCTATAGAGATTGACGTAAGCATTGATTTATTGAGCTTTACGGATCTTTGAACTGTTTATTGATTCTTCTACTGTGGATTTAGGAGTTTACTATTTCTTATTGATACTGTTTACGCATTGACTATTGTTACTATACTGATTACTGTTCATGCATTGATTTTCGTATCTGCATTGAATTAATGATCATGTGGAACTGACTGTTATGATTTGTGATTTGACTGATTGACATGCATATTGCTGCCGTACTGTGCTTTGATTTCAGTTATAGGTATTAGGTGACCTGCTGGGCTTTTTGAAGCTCATTATATGTGGTTAATATTTTCAGGTCAGGGCAAGGGAGCAGGAGATTGAGGTTGATCAGGAATCCTCAGGTTTTGTTCTTTTTGGTTATAGTGATTCTTTTGTACTCAGGACATGATAGATTTCATTTCATCTGATCCTTGTGCAGATCCTGAGTATTGTATATGATCTTTTGAGATATGAATAGAATTGTACATTGATATTTTAAATTATAGAATTTTGTTGGACTGTTTGTTACTGATTGAAGATTATAGATAACTCTGGTAAGATTTCAAAATAGATAGATTGAATAATTCTTTCCAAGTTAGATCTTGGGGCGTGACAGTAATAATCTCCTTATAACTCCCAACCAGTGTATTACGTAAATTAGTAGATGATGACACCAAATTACTTTATTTAAAGTAAAGTTCGTCGTTCTATCATCATGTACATTTCTATCAGTCTCCAACTAACGGGTAAATTAATCTTTACTTGGCTTTTACAGATACATTATTATCACAATATTATAACAGTAATAGTGACCAACTATTACTCAAGCACATATCCACATTCATTTTTGATACATGACAGTAAATATAGCATAATTGAGCTTGATTCAGAAATGTTAAAATATCATAATGGTAGACAACAAAAATCCTATTAGGCAAAAATGCACATTTTCAAAAAATTATCAAAATACCAGGAATTGTAAACTATGTTTTAAGACTTTTATTGTACTACACTACTATTTTTAGACGTCAAAATAAATTTTTTAAATTTTTGAATAGAAAAAAATCGTTGTATTTTCAAAATCACACAGTGAGAAATCTCAAATAAATACTCAAAATATTCATAATCTGAATTTCTAT
>NW_021451731.1:0-228 GCF_001605985.2 Dendrobium catenatum
ACTGCAAAAATTAGCGCCAGACAATGCTTTTCAATTGGGGAATAACGGCTTTCTGCTCCAATTAACCTTCGACTGATGTAGTAGAGCGCATTTTCTTTGCCTTCTTCGTTGTTCTGGGCCAATAGTGCTCCGAGGGACTCTTCTAGTGCAGCTGTATACAGTATAAGAGGCTTCCCCGGAATTGGCGCTGCGAGAATAGGCGGATTCAATAGATATCTTTTGATGCTG
>NW_021451732.1:0-317 GCF_001605985.2 Dendrobium catenatum
CTAAACACAGCTTGCAAAGTCGCATTTTTGTTCTATGCATGAAGAGCTTGCTTGACACTTAAAGCTTGGCTCACTTGTTTACCTTAAATCACATTTTTCCCAACCCACTAACAAAATTAGATTCAATTATAGTGCATATTATATTTACCTTAAACCACATTTTTCTCTCTTTTCCCTCTTGTTAGTTTAGAAAAAAAAAAGAATTTTTAATTCATATGTCACATGATACAAATAATTGGTTAAATAACATTTATGTTTGATTATTTAAAAAAATCAAAAAATTACTTTCAAACAAAACTATCCTTGCAATTATAATA
>NW_021451733.1:0-309 GCF_001605985.2 Dendrobium catenatum
GAACTAGATTTTTTGAAAACCTTATGAACTGCTTTAGGTAAAATTGCACCTCTAATCCAATAAGCAATGGTATTTTATATAGTGAATTTTAAATATTGAAGTCTACCTGCCATGGATAGAATTGTGGCTTTCCAACCAGTGAACTTCTTGTGGATGCTATCTATAAGCGGCATATAATCCTCAATTTTAAGCCTATAAAAAGCCAATGGAATGCCCAGGTATGAAATGTTGGTAGATATGTTATAAATGGAGAGAGCATTACATATATCTCCCTGATTGTGCACATGTTTAGGGAACATAATCGCACAC
>NW_021451734.1:0-569 GCF_001605985.2 Dendrobium catenatum
CTGACTTAGACCTAGTCTACTCAATCTTGAGCTGGTTCCAAATTACAGTCTGATCATGTAGACCTGAAATGTCAGTAGAAAAGGCAGTCGTAGAGAAATAAGAGTGTTTGTTATCATCAAAATTATAATCCATGAAAATAGATCCGCAATAATCTTTCCCTTTTTGATGATGGCAAACACTACAATTTGAATTTTCAAAAAGTAACATTTTCTCCTAATCTCCCCCTCACTAGAATAACACTTTAAAAATAGGGGAGATAATTTTTTTTTTTTTAAAAAAGTTATAAATATAATAACAGTACAAAAATTCAACAATATGTTCTCCCCCTTTGACATCATCAAAAAGAGAGGAGGCACAAACAAAAAATAAGACGAACAAAAGACAAAAATGTTCCCTCATCAAGTGAAAAAATAAATATTTCTTAAAATGAGAAAGTTACCTCTTGGTTTTAATCAAAAACATAGTAGAATTGGATTGACAACGCATATCCCGGACAATGATTTTGTAAGGGCTTCTCTGCCTAGCTGTGGAGGCTAAAGGAGAGACACTTGTTTTAGTGCAATACTTG
>NW_021451735.1:0-631 GCF_001605985.2 Dendrobium catenatum
GTGGTGGAGTGCAATATGCTAAGTCACCCTCTCGATGATGGAAATACACCTTCTCATTTTTCTCCATCCTGGAGAAGGCAGAGGACCTTTGAGGATGTTAAACTTGAAGGCTCTCCCCTTAGATAAATCCCATAAAATTTACTTGGGCCAGAGGAGGAGCAAGTGTGTAGTAAGCTTGGAGCAACCATGTGATCCCCTCACACTCCTCCCTCATAAACTCACCTTCTCCTTCCTCTCACAGGCCCTAAATCCCTTCAAGAAGCTCCCTCTTAAGAGTTCCCTTCCTTTGTCATATTTCTCTCACTCTTTTTTAAAAGGCAAAAGCGTTACTTAAATATCAGGACCCATGAAACCCTAAGATTTTTAATTTAGCCATTTCTATTCTTACAGTACGATCACATATCATATAGTACAATCAATTCAAAATAGCTTTCATCCTGGTACGAAGGAGTATGAATGGGAAATAATTCTCAAATACATCATATAGTATGATATAAATATCATCTAATATGATATACTATATTTCTCCTATTCATATAGGATGAATGCATGGATGACTAAAAATTGTCTCTATTCATCATATAGTATGATCCAACTTATACAGTATGTTTAGTTAAAATACTTAGGTCAT
>NW_021451736.1:0-209 GCF_001605985.2 Dendrobium catenatum
AGCTAAACTTAAAATTTATCTATTCAAAATTGATAAAATTTTGATTATTTTTGAACCGAGTCAGTCGATTTTTTAATTCTCTCAATTTTGAACTTCAAAATTCAAAGTTGATTTCAAAATGGGTTAATATAAAAAATAAAAACATGTATTATATGGAGAAACTAAACATAATATTTTTCATAATCAATTCAAAATACTTAGTAATTATT
>NW_021451737.1:0-693 GCF_001605985.2 Dendrobium catenatum
AAATCTCAAAATGTTGATTTAAGGGATTAAATTTTTTTTATTTTTGTATTACAATGTTATTTTCTTATTTTATTTTCCTTCTTAAACTTTAACACAATTTACAAACTAGATTTAGATTAGAGGATCATCTTCATGTTCTAATAGATCTTAATCTTATAGTTATAATTATTGTAAAAATAGTAACTTATTTTTCTTTTATTTTTCTGTTCAATATGTTGATTTTATTCTTAACATTAGGGTTTTATTTTATGGATTAATCTTCCTTATACGAGAAAGGTTTTTTCTTTACTTTGGAAGATAATCACAAAAGCTAAGATTTACTTAATATGGTTGTGGAAAGAACGAAATGTCAAAAAGATGCACAAATTGTGCCAATTTTGAAATGATGCATAAAATGAGCACACACTACATTTAGTTCTTTTCTATATATCTTTAATTCTGAGAAAAATCCAAACATTAAACAATAATTTCAACTATTGAATTTGAAATTATTATATTTCTATTTAATTAATTTTGTGATAATTATTTTATTTAATATTTCTACTTTCTAGATCAAATATTGAATCTGATCAACTATTCTTAGCTTATTTATTCTTTGATTTATACTAATAGTTATCTCATCAAGAAGTTAATATTGTTTTGGTAAGATGTTAAATTATTTTTTCCTTATCAACTTTTCGATTTGTCAATAGT
>NW_021451738.1:0-230 GCF_001605985.2 Dendrobium catenatum
GGAAATAGTCAGATTGCACGGTGTGCCTCGAGTGATGGTTTCAGATCGAGATAGTCGGTTTACTTCTAGACTTTGGAAGGGTAAGCAAGTTTAGTTCACGATCCAACATACCTTACGACCGTTTGAGATTTTGGACATAATTGGAAAATCTGCTTACGGACTGTTGCTTTTTGATTCGATGCCTGATGTGCAAAATGTATTTCACGTATCCACTCTGAGGAAGTGGGTTT
>NW_021451739.1:0-361 GCF_001605985.2 Dendrobium catenatum
TTTGATCTTCTGGCAGAAGAGAGCTAATGAAGGTTGGACGAGGGTTTTCCTCAGTTCCCAAGTTGACTTCTTTGAGCTCGTCCATCGTAGCAGCTTGTCCACCATCTTCCAGTTCTTCTGGTGCAGGCTCAGCTTCTACGGGTTGATCATCATAATCATCAGCTTCGCGTGTCTCTTCAACACCATCATCCTCGGATTCGATTTCCATGCTCGTGATCGCCCGGCAAGTCTCTTTCCGGAGGAATTTTCGTTTGATGAATCCAATACCTTTATATGCATCTGTATCTTTCCGTCGTAACGGACGTGGATTCCTTCCATACCAGAGGCCCAAGCTTGTACGGAGTTGTCGTTTGGTAGTAGG
>NW_021451740.1:0-519 GCF_001605985.2 Dendrobium catenatum
TCAATACGCAAGTCAAATAAATATCACGGACTTTTAACTTTTCATGTAAGCATCCGAACACAGCTCTATAACCAGATTCCGCACAGAATAATTTCTCCATGGATAGCAAGGCTGTCGTGCCGTTCCAGTCTTCTAGTTATGTTCCCAGTTTACCCTTCAAAGCACAAGAATTCAAACGTAGAACGCACTACTCACGATTGATATCATACCTTCATTTTTACGACTAAAGGGCTTTGTATCTGCCATCCCAAACTCTATGGAGACAGGAATACTATTCCTATTCAGCTCTTTGTGCGCCCCTCTAATGAAATTGGAGTGACCGTAGCAGTTCAGCAATCTTCCCTGGTTGCGTCCTCTTTTTTTTTCGATCTCCGCCGTATGAACCACCATCCCTCGCTGTCTAACGGAGATCTAGGATTATAGGAACGTTGAGGTGCTGGTTAAGAGATGGGGCAGCAGTTGCTGATTTATAGCTTCGTGGCTCGAGGGACGGTGATATTGGCGGAGTACACGGAGTTC
>NW_021451741.1:0-250 GCF_001605985.2 Dendrobium catenatum
CCTTGTGCCATCCCCATCTGCCACTGTCGGCAAGGTAAAAGTAAATATTCTACGGCTACATTGCGTTTCATATTATTTTTAAATGCTTAATCAAAATTATGAGTTTTGTTCTTCAAAATCCGGTCTTCGTTCTTCATTTTAATCTACAAATAAAGGCAACCAATTTGCTCTTCATTAATCTCTTCTTCATTTGCCAAACAAGCTGCTCAGCCTCTCAACACTAACCCCTAAGCTCGATCGTCACCGAACG
>NW_021451742.1:0-304 GCF_001605985.2 Dendrobium catenatum
GTATGAGACGAAGTCGGAAGGAGACGACGCAGGGAAATAAACGAAGCCGAAGTTGTGAGTGCAGGAAACATTCAGGCATCGGTTAGGTCGAAGAGCAGGTACGCGGTGTTGTGGCCTTGACTTTGACTGTTTGACGTGCGATAACGAAAGCTTGAATAACTCCTGATTTGGCTTTCTTTCATTCGTCCGCTCAGTACATGCTCGGTACCGAGCAGGTACAAGCTCGGTACAACTTAGTACATGCTCAGTACCGCTAGGTACTGGCTCGGTATCGAGCAAGTACCCGCTCGGTACCGAGCTGGTA
>NW_021451743.1:0-326 GCF_001605985.2 Dendrobium catenatum
GGATGTATCTCCCCGAAGGGAGATAACACCATTCAATAATAATCCTCCTAATGTAATAACGACAGTCATTTCTTTACCTTTTCCTCAAAGAAATCTAATAAAGTTTTGGAAAATCAATTTTAAAATCAGGTGCGTGTGTGGTTCCAAATCTCCTACGAGCGCAAGCTCTCGTAATTAATTATATTGTAGGTAGATAGAGTCTCCTACGAAAACTCCTGGTTAAAATGGTGGCGGAATTTTGTTAGATTTTCTAGGAGTGATATCAAAAAGAGATGAATTTTGGAAACTAAAAAGGTAATGGATCAAAATTGAACAGTTATTAACAT
>NW_021451744.1:0-269 GCF_001605985.2 Dendrobium catenatum
CTATACAAAGTGATAATGGAGGAGAATTTGAGAATGAGAGATTTGAAAATATTTGTAAAGAGAAAGAAATTGATCACAATTTTTCTGCACCTAGAACCCCTCAGCAAAATGTGGTAGTCAAAAGGAAAAACAGAACATTAATAGAAGCCGCCCGAGCAATGTTGGCAGAATATTCACTTCCTAGATATTTTTGGGCTGAGGCGATTAGCACTGCATGTTATGTTCTAAATATGGTGAATGTGAGATCCAATTTAAATAAAATACCCTAT
>NW_021451745.1:0-365 GCF_001605985.2 Dendrobium catenatum
TTTATTAGGATGTACTAACAAAAATTTTTAATTAAATTATCCAATATATTTTAATTACTTGTCATATTAAAAATATGTATTAACCTTTTCTAAACTTAATTAATATAAAAAATAAATTGAAAGCAATCGAACTTCTAATTTAACAATTAAAATGTTTAAATTAATCTTGTATTTAATTTTAAATATTCTACATTTGACATGAAAAGTTTGTCACTTTAATCATTAATTTAATTTCAAATATTAAATTTTAAATTGATTAATTTTTAATATTTAATAAAACTTTCATGCAATTACTAATTGAAGTACATTTTATACATTCGTTTTCTTAAATTTGGTATATCATAAAAATGATAACTTTTATCATT
>NW_021451746.1:0-2480 GCF_001605985.2 Dendrobium catenatum
CTGCCGAAATTTTCACTGAAATGTACAAAGACTTGAATAATTTGAAGATCTCATTTGGGCAACAATACAGAGGACTTGTACTTGAATAGAAGTGCACATAACTTGAACTAAATGAGCAGAAAACTTGTACGAATAACAAATGACTTGTTGAATTTGAACCTGAACAAAATCTAAATGAACTCAAACTTGAACCCAAATAAAATTGAAATTTGAGTATAAGCTTGAACTTGAACTTGCAAGACGAGTAAAGATATGGATTGAACATTTGAACTTGAAGACTTGGACTGCAGGGGACACGTGAACTTGTACTTTGAGCTCGAACTATATAATATCAAGTGGGGCTTATGAACTTGATAAACTCAGAGCCAGATGAATCTAAATTTGAACAATCACTCACACTTGGAGCTTTTAAACAATCAACTAAATTTATACTACAAGGAATTAAACTCAAGGTGGTAAGAAGATTTGAACAAAATATCATAGACTCAACTTGAATCCAAATAAGACAAGTGCAAGAGGACTCAGATTCAAATGAACTCGAATCTGATTGCAAGAGAGTTGAACAACATGAACTTTAAAGAATTCTACTCATATGTCATGATTTTGGGTTTCTGAATTGAGGACCACAAGAGACTTGAATCTCTAAAGGCTTCAGGAGACCTGAACTTCTACTCAAACTCAATCTACAATTTGAATATGCACATCGGTTTGAACATGAACTAAATTCAAATCTGGGTTTAGATACTGGATCTAAACAAAGTATAGAATGACATGGACTACTAAATGATCAGCAAATAATCAAGCCTAAGCTACTATTAAACATGTATGAGTAGGTGTAACGAACTCCTACAACAGTCCTTACGAAGTCAAATGCGCCATGCCTGTAGATTGAGATGGCAATACTGGCACTTGATAGTGAAAGATCGGTCCTTACAAACAAGTACAATTTGCAAACGAGTACAATTGATGACCACCTGAGATTGGTGAAAGGTGGATGTGATGCAAGAACAATAGGTCTTCTATAAGCACTTTCAGGAGGTCGTAGTGGATTCAACAATTCCATGCAAATGAGTACAAACCACTTGTGGATAACAACAGTAGATACATCGTAAGTACAACGAACCACTATGGGCACAGGTACAAGCATCACCTACCACAGTGGTGATCAAAGTGTTGTCAGTACACCGAGTACAAAGGCAACCCGATGTACGAAAAGGGACACCCCCTGGCAGAAGCGAGGAAATATTTGAACAAATTAGAACCAAATTTCCTGATGTTTCAAAGTCTCTTCTTAGTTCCATACTTGAGAGGAAAATAGTTCTGGTATCCACACACACTGAAAAATAGCAAATCCACTACACCGAAGAGCCTAAAAATAGTTCTTTCCAAATCAATGATCATTGATTCCAAGGTCCAAAAGGTCCCGTTTCCTGGTGAATGAGAAAGGGGGAGTCAACACCAAGACGCACGCCACCGGATCCGCAGCACTCGTACTAGCGGACATAAGGCGTGTATAAGCTATTAAATGAAAAGTTGTGTACATCTAAATGATAGTTATATGCACAACTACAATCATTTCAAAGAACCCCAGCACGTGCACTATAAATTGTATACACATAGGTACACTAAAGGGGAAAATATAATCTCGACTCACATGGGCCCCGGCGAGCGTGTTATTGGTACACACGTGACGCCTAGGGATGTTGCGCTGGTCGATAAATGAATTCAAGTTCAAACCTGATCCTTCTATACATATCTATAGGAGTCGACAGGGTTCGAACCTTTAAATAAATACATAGTTATGACGATCGGTGTATTTGTTTAAATACATTCATATTAGGCCTTCAAGGCCTATAATCAAGAGAATTCACTAAATAAATGCATGAAGCTTACGAAACCCGATCCTCCTAAGCATGTAAATAGGAGTAGACAAGGTTCAAACCATCGGATAAATATGCGGTCACGAAGTCGACCAGAATATTTATCTTATACATTCATATTAGGCCTTCAAGGCCTTTAACAAAGAAAATTCATAAACAAAGGCATGAAGCCTATGAAACCCGATCTTCAGTCAATAGCTTGTCTGAGTTAACAATGTTCAATCAACAAATGAAAATGACCCCCAAACACCTCGATGATGCCCGTGTTGAATGTTTATCTCAACCGGAGGGGTCCTTTCAAATTCCAAAACTCCAAAAAATCCAAATTCCAAGATATTTAAATCTGAAATAAATCCATCAATCACTTAAAGCAAAATCCATCCACCCTCCGAAACAGTTTGCTGAGATGGACAAATTAAAAAATTACTTCAGCTCACAAAGAGCCAAATGCCTAATCGAAAATATCATTATGACCCATTCTCAAACAAATCTCCTGCCAGTAAGGATGTGGTACGTGTCCTCTAACCGGCGGTTTTGCCGCCAAATGGCACCGCAGGATAAAAGGTTATGACCCGGGGCCCTCTGAACCGAATGGTTTTG
>NW_021451747.1:0-671 GCF_001605985.2 Dendrobium catenatum
TTTTGGAAGTGAGTATTCTGCCAATATTGTTCGGGCGACTTTTATTAATGTTCTATTTTTCCTTTCGACTATCCCATTATGCTGAGGGTTTTTAGGTGCAGAAAAATTATGATCAATTCCTTTCTCCTTATAAAAATTCTCAAATTTTTCATTTTCAGATTCTTCTCCATGATCACTTTGTATAGTCATGATTTCACACCCAAGTTTTCTTTGAATCCAGGTCAAAAAGTTTCTAAATTTCTCAAATGATTCACTCTTATCAAATAGAAATCTATCCCATGTGAATCTAGAGTAATCATCCACAATCACAAAGTCGTATACCTTCCCTCTTAGACTTACAGTTCCAACTGGTCCAAAAAGATCCATATATAAAATCTCCAATATTTTACTAGTTCTAAGATCCTTATTAGACTGAAAAGAGGACTTTACTTATTTTCCTACTTAACATGCATCATAAAGGTGGTCCTTAGTAAATTCTAGTTTTGGTATGCCTCTTACTAAGTTCTTTTGGGTAATTCTCCTAAGGTTTTTCATACTAGAATGTCAAAGTCTCCTATGACAAAGCCATGACTCATCAGATACAGTTTTCAAATAAAAAGCAGTAGGAGTTTGAATACAATTTAAGTCTAGCATGTAAACATTATTAACCCTTTTACCATTCAAAACATCTT
>NW_021451748.1:0-392 GCF_001605985.2 Dendrobium catenatum
ATAACAAGTCTTCTTATTTTTTATCTTTTTTTACACATTTTGATTCTACCACCAACAAACATAAATAACATAATGAAAATAAAACATTATAATTATCCTTAAAAAAACAATCATATTTCCCACCCAAATCTAAATTCAAATCATTCATCTTTCCTTTAATAAAACTTTCATAATTACCTCCCAAATCTGAATTCGAATCAGCCGTCTTTTCCTAAATAAAGCCATCTTAATTTCCTCCTAAATTTGAATTCAAATCAGCCCCCCTTTCTTTAAATAAATCTTTCCTATTTTTCTTCCCAATCCAAATTCAATCAGTCATCTTTCCCTAAATAAACTTTCCTATTTATTTTTTCCATGATTTCTCTTCCTTACACAGTGAATATTAACTCTCC
>NW_021451749.1:0-371 GCF_001605985.2 Dendrobium catenatum
TACACGATTAATTTTCTATTTTCGTCGTTGCGGTTTGGTTTCATTGTTTCACAAGAGGCGAAGAGATTGCACGGTCGCTTCTTAGGCTCCCTCTCATGAGATAAAATAATAATATTAATAATATTAATAATAAATGAAAATAAAAGAAATGAATGATTTCTTTTAACTGGTATTCCAACTTCAAGGCCTTGTGTCGTCACTTTAAGTCTGACCGAGATGGTTTTAATTCGAAGACCCGCATCTTGATCTTAGATCCAGGCAGATGGCTTTAAAATTTGAAGCCCTCATGCCATTGATCTTAGATCTGAATGGGATGAAATAAAATTTGAAGACCCCGGGCCGTCGTATCTTAGATCCGGCCGGGATGGTTT
>NW_021451750.1:0-203 GCF_001605985.2 Dendrobium catenatum
CAACCAAGTCCTTATAAACAAGGCTGCCCAAAGATTTAAATTAGATTTGAGATAGGTCTTATTATTTCCCTTAGGAAATTGTCTGAAAAGCGGGTCTTACAGCTTAATCTCTTAGACTAAGATGCCCAATTATTTGAGTTTTGGTCTTAGGGTAATATCCCTTTTTAAAAAAAAAAAATTCCTATTTTGATATTGTATGCAGC
>NW_021451751.1:0-410 GCF_001605985.2 Dendrobium catenatum
ACATATTATGGTTCATTGTAAGTATATGGTGGAGATTATCAAGAAGGTGCGAGAATGGGGGGCATTATGATCCCTGTTTTTAACTATTTGGAGGAATGTCTATATGAACTTAAAAGGTTTTCAACATCTAATTCTAGAATTGCAAAGTTGTATTGCTCGGTCATTTATCTATCCTGGAAGAATAGAAACTATGTGAAGCATGGTAAGGATGCATTTCCTGCATCCTTGGTTGCTTCCAATGCATTGTTTTTAGCTATTTCCAAGTCTAATCCTTATCTTTCTAGCTGGGGTACTAATCTCCTTAGGGAGTCTTCAATTACTTGGTTCCCTCCATCGAAAGAATGGATTAAGATCAACCTAGATGCTTCTTTAATTAC
Source organism: Dendrobium catenatum (assembly GCF_001605985.2). Taxonomy (NCBI): domain Eukaryota; kingdom Viridiplantae; phylum Streptophyta; class Magnoliopsida; order Asparagales; family Orchidaceae; genus Dendrobium; species Dendrobium catenatum. The sequence continues at coordinate 378 of NW_021451751.1, forward strand.
TTCTAATCTTGGAGGTATTGGTGGGGTCTTTCG
>NW_021451752.1:0-1082 GCF_001605985.2 Dendrobium catenatum
CCTTTTTTTTAAATAAAACCCTAAAATCTAGCCCATGATCCTGACTCCCCAGTCCCCACGCCTCAACCACAGCCACAGTCTAAGGCTTCGTTTGGGACGGCTTTTTTATTGCTTTCTAAAACGGATTTTTAGTACAAAAATAAAAAAATGTGTACTAAAACTCCGTTTTAGGAAACAATAAAAAATTCGTTTCAAACGAAACCTAAGGCTTCATTTGGGACAGCTTTTTTATTGCTTTTTAAAATATATTTAATTTTTGTATTAAAAAACTATTTTAAGAAACATAAAAAAACCATCCCAAACGAAGCCTAAGAATCAAGTGAAGCATAGCTGAATCACCGTGATATTCTGTGCAAAAAATAAATGCTCAAGTGCTCAACCATGGGATGATCCTTTGTTCTTAACCGCATATAGAATGTATGTAATGTGCAAACTACAGCTGGCCATTTATTTTTAAAATTATCAAAATAAGATGGATCATATAACTGTCAAAAATATTAGAATTCAATGTTTGATTAAAAAATTAAAAACCTTATAAAATTATTAGAATTCCATGCAGCAACAATAACACAGAACAATAAAAAACAACCATTTGTAGAAACCATCTAAATCTGCCATATTACTTTCCTTAGATGGCAAATCATTAGTAAAATCACTATCAAACATTTCAAACAAGCTAATTACAATCATTAAATCATCCACAATCCACAAGTTCATCCGAAATTTATCAGCCATCTCCTAAAGAAAACCCAAACAAATAATCCTCGATCAGTTCTGCATTCTGATAAAAAAAAAACATAAAATTTATATCTACAACATATATTGCTAAATGGACTCAATTCATAAGCATTCAACTACCTAACAGACCTTAACAATTACAGCAAAGGCCATGGCTTTCTTTCCATGAGCTACCGATCTGCCTTCACCTGCAAGCATTCTAATTTCTAACCACCTTCTTAAAGGAAATGGAAAACATGTACGAACAACAAAGACAAACCTTTTATCGATTACGAATACGACAAAGATCCCCAATAAGATGCGGGGTACGAGGATGCGGTGGAGGAGGGCGGGGTTAGGGTAGA
>NW_021451753.1:0-325 GCF_001605985.2 Dendrobium catenatum
GAAGGTGACTGAACTATAGTGGGGCCCAAGAGGCTTAGATCCACTACTAGTCAGTCGAGATCCTAGGAGATAGGAAGCACAGGGACTCACACCTACTCCTAAAGGATCAGACTTATATTGGGTATTCAATGACTAACCTAGATAGAAAGCACCGGGGCCTCACATCTAACTACGGGAACTAGCCAAGGAAATAGTCTACAAGAATCACTAAGGATTCGAAAAAAGCTATCTAACCCGAAATTTGATTTTATACGCTAGGATGGTACCACGAGGGGCCTGCTCCATCAATAGCAGATCTAATCCTAAGGAAAGGAAGCACGGGGAC
>NW_021451754.1:0-213 GCF_001605985.2 Dendrobium catenatum
TTTTTTTGGTTCAACTATGAACCTTGTACACTATTTTTGTGAACTTATCAGCGGTTTATATCGTCGGTTGTACCGACGGGTAGAACCGCCGGCGTTCGCCGATAAAAGACCGGCGGTCTACCGGCGCCCTCCGGCGGTTTCAAAAACAAACGACGCCAACTAAACCGTCGGAAAACCGTCGGTATAGTGACCGCCGGTAAGCCGTCGGTCAAA
>NW_021451755.1:0-305 GCF_001605985.2 Dendrobium catenatum
GGGTTCTTCCAACTGTGAGGGAGGAGTTCAGGGGTTCACGAATGGTCGGGAGACTGCGTGAGAAGGCCGGCTGCCAGGGCTGGACGGCGTCGGAAGGGAGAGCTTCGGCTTTCACGCGCGAGAGGGTGTCGGGACGGGGTTTCGGCCTGAGCGAATGCATTGAGCATTTTGAGAGAGGGAGAGCGGCGTCAGTGATCGGGTGTGTGGGAGAGCAAGAGAGCTCCTGCCGCCTCCTCTTGTCTGGTCCGAACCGAGAGTGTATGAGATGGAGGCTTTTGGCCTCAATTAGGGCACCAAGGGAGAGA
>NW_021451756.1:0-270 GCF_001605985.2 Dendrobium catenatum
TTAAGAAGCGATAAAAAAGTCACCCCAAATGAAAACTTAATCAATGGATAGAAAGTAAAGTGATTAGAGAGATATAGATGGAATTTTTAACTTGGAAATGTATTGTAATGAGACTATTGATTAAGTAGATGTAGCTTTTTCTTATCCAATAGAGACCGCGAAATTACAAGTTGGATCATGGCTATAGTTTTCTACTCTCCATCTATAGATATTTGTTTGCAACAATAGAAATATAGCTGAACAGAAGTGAAAAATATGGGAGAGAAATAT
>NW_021451757.1:0-415 GCF_001605985.2 Dendrobium catenatum
GGGAGCATGAATGATCCAAGGGTCTTCTGCCCTTTCTGGTTAAAACCATGCACCATCAACTTATCTGGCCCGAGGTGTTCCACATCAAGGCAGAGGGATCTCAGTGCTTTCAAGCTTATCAGATTGATGGAGGATCCAGGATCGATCAAGATTCGACTGATGATCAGCTTATCGCTCTCTGCAGTAACATACAGAGGGCGATTATGGTCTGCAGTTCCGAGCATCATGTCTTCTTCGGAGAAAGTAATGAATGACTCATTTTGAGCTTGCAGAACCTCAGTCAAATTACGTTCAGCAAAATACGCTTCATATCTTTCGGGGTCTTTGAGAGCATGAATCAGAGTCTCCCGAAGATCTTTAGACATCACCAAAGCATCATATATGCTGAGTTGTGCTGGAATTTTTCTCAAATGGG
>NW_021451758.1:0-276 GCF_001605985.2 Dendrobium catenatum
AGCCTAAAACAACTAGGAGACATCTCTCTCTATCTCGTCATTCAGGTTATCAAAAACACCTCTGGATATTTCCTTTCTCAATCACACTACGCACAAAATATTCTTCGTGTTGCAGGTTTCACCGATTGTAAGCCAGCCCCATCTCCGGCTTCGCCTCGTTCGTCCCGAAGTCAAGATGATCAAGCGTACCCAGATCCGACGCTGTTCCGCAAGCTGGCCGGCTCTCTACAATACCTGTCTATTACGCGACCAGATATAGCATTTGCAACCAATGCT
>NW_021451759.1:0-638 GCF_001605985.2 Dendrobium catenatum
GAATTGCACCGGTGGTCGGCAGACTGGCGGAAGTCCGGCGATGGTCAGCGGAGCGGTGGAAGTTCATCGGAGGTCGGTGGAGTGGCAAAAGTTTGGCGGAGGTCAGTGGACTCACGGAAGTCTGTCGGGGGACCAGTGGAAGTTCGACGGTGGTCGGAGGACAGGCGGAAGTCCGTCGGCGGAATAGCAAAAGTTCAGTGGTGGTCGGCATACTAGCTAGCAGAAGTACTCCTTCGGTGGTTATGAAGAATTTCAGCGTTGATCGACAAACTGGCATAAGTTTTGCGGTGGTCGGGAAGAACTCCAGCAGTGGTTGGCAACAAGCAAGCTCCCAAATTCTTCTATTCTCCTTCTACCGTTATGTGAAGAATGGGGGTCTATTTATAATTTTTTGAGAGTATGATGGCTTGTAAATATGGAGATGATCAAGGCCAAAATAGGAGTGGTTTGAATGGACGGCCGATATTGATCCCTTTGATCATGGATCATTTAATGGTCATTTGAATGCCTTAATGATATTGGAATTCAGTGATCTTGGGGTTGTTGGATTTGTCTCGTCGAGCTGCTTGATTTGGCTATAAGCATGTTGCGTTTAGAATTCGAATGGTAATCCAAATTAAAGTTTGAAGCTTCCAAAA
>NW_021451760.1:0-516 GCF_001605985.2 Dendrobium catenatum
AGGCGCTGAATCGTGGCCGTCGATCTGCTGTTTCGCCTGCGATAAACATGTCGGTAGCGTCTGTCGATGTCCTCATCACATAATATGAGCCATATTAGGAGTGTTTATTAGCTTTGTAGAAATATATAGTAGGTGTACACATCTTTTTACGCACCTGTACATACCCCTTATACACACCAAATTAGGTGTGCATAGGTTATTCGTAGATTGGGTTCCACCCAAACACACCTAATCTACACAACACCTATAAATACTTAATTTGATGCATACAAGGAACATATATAGGTGCAAATATGATTGTACACGCCTATTACATTCCTGTAAACATGACAAATTCATACCCTCTAATTCACACTCCCTATAATTTCGGAAGCAATATGATTACGAAATATTGTCCAACTGCTTCATTGGATGGCCATCTGATTTTAGGTTAGTGAGCAATTAAAAAAAAAAAGGTTAGTGAGCATTTCAGCTTGTGATGTGTGATGCTTTGTTGCTATAGTTTTTAGAAGTTAA
>NW_021451761.1:0-534 GCF_001605985.2 Dendrobium catenatum
TTGTTTGGTCGGAAGGACCGTAGTCGGCAGGAGACCCGGGTCAGAAAGACCGTTGTTTGGTGATGGAGGTCGGACGGACCGCAGTAGGCGACAGAGGTCGGAAGGACCGTAGTCGGCAGGAGACCGGGGTCAGAAATACCGTTGTTTGGTGATGGAGGTCGGACGGACCGCAGTAAACGAAGGTCGAAAGGACCGTAGTCGGCAGTATTCTGGGAGAACTGTGGGCATCAGGTGGTGGCCTGGTGGAGCTCAAGTCCTCAAGTAGTGGCTGGAGGAATTCTGGGCCTCATGTGATGTTCTGGTGGAGCACACGGCCTTTGATGATAATTTGGCAAAGACAAGGGCCTCTGGCAAAGGTGAGAGCCTTTGGCTAAGGTGAGGGCCTTTGGCGAAGGTGAAGGCCGCTGGTAAAAGTAAGGGCCTCTAACGAAGGTTAGAGCCTCTGGCAAAGGTGAGGGCCTCTGGTGAAGGTGAGGGCTTCTGGCGAAGGTGAGGGCCTCAGAGGAAGACGTCAGGCCTGAACGTCGGGCCTTG
>NW_021451762.1:0-276 GCF_001605985.2 Dendrobium catenatum
GATTTGGGTACTTCAATATTAATCATTCAAACTTAAATTCCATTCGAAATCCAGAAATCCAGGCTCAAATCCAAAGTCTTAAGGCCCTGTCCTAAAGGCCTTTTTCAAAGATTTATCAAACATTTCAAAACCCAGTCAGGTTACCTCTGATGCAAGGTCTATCACTTACAAAGTGATAATACATGTCTCTAGAGGCTACCCTCTAATTTTGAGCCCATTCTGAGGTCTCTAACCTCATAATCTAAATCAAAATCCAAAGGCTGTAAAACCTTCAAA
>NW_021451763.1:0-474 GCF_001605985.2 Dendrobium catenatum
AACTCCCCAGTTTCTTTCACCGACCTATCACAACATTAATACCCTACTCTTAGCTGCTAGAGTAGCCATATGAATGTTCTCTTGTTGTCTTGGCTTCTCATAGGATCCTACCCAGTCATGGTGGGTATTACTAGTGTGACCCTTCCGGTAATCATTAATTCCATTCATGATTACTATCCTCGGTAGTGTAGAAACCCCCCTTCACTACCTAGAGTTGTTTCCTTAGTGTGATGTAGTACACCCTCTCTCAGGTGTTAACATCGCATCTTCAGGAGCTCATATTTTCTAGTAGAAGATCAGCTCCTTGGTTCCTTTACTCACTCACTTTCAGCATTCGTACACTACTATTAGCTGCTAGAGTAGCTCTATGGATATTGTTTTGTTGCTTTTTGCTTCTCACAGGGTCCTACCTGATCAGGTAGGTGTTACCACTGTGACCCTTCTAATGTTTTACCAATCCTATTTATGATTACT
>NW_021451764.1:0-1011 GCF_001605985.2 Dendrobium catenatum
ATATATTTTTCATAAAAATATTGAGGGGGGTTTTTATGGGCTATTTGCTTTTAAAGAATGTGCATAATTTGTGAATATAAATATAAAAAATATGGGGATTTCAGGATTTGATTGTCCTAATAGATAAAAATATGGTCGTAAATGAGGAGAGATTATTACGTGTGGGGTCTGAATCGGAGCTGCGTCTGAATTCTATGAGTGTGCGTAGTAAAAACACAATAAAAGTATAGCATGCTCAATAATTTGTACTTTTAAAGCGCACGCACGCTCATAGAATCCGAAAAATTCTCTTGTTCAAACTCCGCACACAATAATCTCACATAAATGAGTGAGTAGAGTCACATTCTTGTTTAATCAAGTCAAGCTCATTCATTTTATGCTGAGCTCAAATTGAGCTCCGGCTGATAAAAAAGCTCAAGAATGGCTCTTTTTGAAGCCTTCTTTCTTATTTTGATTTCGTACAAAAATAATTACTTAGACTATTATAAATGCCGATGAATTAATTAATATTAATAGCTCTAGCTATACAAGCTGATCAGCCTATATGAGCTCGGATTTAAATTCAAGTTTGCACTCGTAGCTCGACAAGCTCGTTGGTGAGTCGAGTTCAAATTAGCTCCGAACCTACTTAATTCACTTACACCTTATCTAGAAATTTCATTCTCTATGAAAAAAAATTAAAATTATATAATTTTAAAATTTTCCCTTCAAATTCCCCCAAGAAAAACGAATCAGTGGCCTTCAGTCATTTTTCCTTCCATGAAAGTATATGTTATCAATAATTTTTTTGTATTAAGGAAATTTATGTTAAATATTTTTTTTTCTTTTAAAATAGATCATAAAATAAAATTTGTTTAAGGAAAATCGTTGGCTAAATTTTATCCTAAAAATCAAAATCAAACCACTTAAATTAAAGCCCTTTGTTATCAATGACTTTGCCAATGGATAACAACGGATTAGTACAAATCATTTTGCATGTAGCCCAGTCCAATTATAAATTTTCTAATAAAA
>NW_021451765.1:0-379 GCF_001605985.2 Dendrobium catenatum
TAAAGGTCCAATTCTTTTAATTGAGGAATGCATACCCTAACCTCCACGGTCTCTCGGCGTGCACAGGTCATCCCAAGCGATGTAATGTAGTCCCTTGTTATCTCTGTTTTGATGCCAAATGAAGTCACGGCAGATACGGTCCAAATCATAAAGAATTTTCTTTGGGATTAGAGAGTGAGTAGAGACAAAGGTTGGAAGCGATAGCAGGGATGATTTTGCTAGAATTATTCTACCATCCATAGAGAGGAACCGAGTTCCCCAAGAGTTGAGTTTATCTAAAGCATGATCAATGACAAATTGATAATCATTTTTTGTCAGCCTTCTCAAAGCAATTTTAATGCTAAGATAGTGAAATTCTTTGACAATTTTGAATCCAGTT
>NW_021451766.1:0-211 GCF_001605985.2 Dendrobium catenatum
GACCCGACAGTTCAAGAACTTTTTTAAAAGAAAAAAAAAGCATCATTACAACAGCTGGAATAAAGGTAAAAGCTCGAGGGTTAATAAAGTTTCATCTGATACAATATGTTTTGAGTGTAGGAAGCCAGGTCACCTTCGAGCTGATTTCCCCAACCTAAAGAGCCAACCTGCTATGGAAAAAGGCGAGGATAAAGCCAAGTATAAGAAAGGA
>NW_021451767.1:0-332 GCF_001605985.2 Dendrobium catenatum
CGTAATTTAATGTAGCAAATCGCTACAGTGCCATAGGTACTGTAGCACAGAGAAAATCTGTGCAGTTTGGGTAGGCAATTGATAACAGTGAACATTAATTTCTGTGAGAATTTGGAGTAAGATTAAGAGAGAAAGTAAGCAAAAAGGTAAGGATTCTAATGTTGTCAATATCTTTTATATTCTCTAAATTCAACAAAGTTTTAAAGATGATAATCGAATTGTATTGTAGGATTATTTGGATCTAAGCAAATGGGAGGTTACGAGATAAATAGTTATATATGTTATAGATTGATTTTGTACAATATAATTGAGTAATAAATTTTTGTATTTAG
>NW_021451768.1:0-619 GCF_001605985.2 Dendrobium catenatum
CACCCCAATTACAGCAGCCATTAAATTTTAATCAATTCTAATTTATTCTTGCTTTAATTCCGCAAGCCACCAAAGTAGAAATTAATTCCAGATTTCTCCTAATTTTTGGAATTAATTTCAGATTTTGTTGATTACTTCTTGTCCTTAATCAACTCTCCAAACAGGGAATAAAGTCCCCCCCCCCACATGACTCTACTTCCTGTCTTGGTATTTTCCCCTTAGGCAAGAAATATCAAGCATGTGTTTTACCCCCTTCATACGCTCGCCCTAAAGCCTCGACTCATTGTTGATTACAAGGCTTACTTGTCTCAAGGTGCAACCCCAAACATCCGACGACTAGATTCCATAAGATGTTAGAACGAGAACCAGGAATACGAGGATGGTAAACTCTCTTCCTAACCTTATATCTTTGACTCCTCAATCATGGTTTCGTTTGATTATGAAGACTAATCTACAAAACCCATATTAAGAGCGCGTGTTAGCAGGTCTTTGTAGTGACTAGTTTGATTGTTAATTGATGAATTATCTTTGAGACCTCGTCTTAAGCATGAAATTTTTTGACTTGATTATGGTGTGATTCTCCTATTATCATGTAATTGATTGCTTAAGTCTAATCACT
>NW_021451769.1:0-386 GCF_001605985.2 Dendrobium catenatum
ACGACATTTGTTTGTCTGGACGAACCAAAAATTCGTATAGACGAAATCCATATTTAAAACTGTCTTATCCACTCAACCGCTTCATTCAATCGTCTCGACGTTTGAGAAAAAGAAAAATATCGTCCTGTACGATCTTCAGATCGTACAGACGATCTAATTAAAAACTGCTCTCAAAACGGTTAAAATTCGCGCAAACCAATTTTTCTCACATCGTCCATTACGAAACAAAAGTCGTCCCAGATGATTTCCTAAAATTTTTGAATTTTAAATTTTAATTTAAGAAAATCAAACTAAACATTTAAAAACACAAAAAACATAAAGCAAAACAATAGACTCAAAAACAAATTCATTAAAAACACTCAAAATTTCACAAAATCAAAAACAAA
>NW_021451770.1:0-281 GCF_001605985.2 Dendrobium catenatum
ATCATTAGCGTCAAAAAAAATGGTCGCTAAAATGTACCATTTTAGCGACCAATTTAATTGGTGGTCACTAATTTAGCAACCAAAAGAAATTTTGGCCGCTAAAAGGCTCAGCGACGGGGCTACTGCTACAAGCCAGCGACCCAAAATTTTTTGGTCGCTATTTGTTTTAGCGACCAAATTATCTTTATTAGCGACCAATTTTGATGGTCGCTAATAACCTTTTTTCTTGTAGTGCGAAGTACATAAGGCTATTAACAAATAAGCTAACTAATTCAAGTAAA
>NW_021451771.1:0-361 GCF_001605985.2 Dendrobium catenatum
TAAAAATATTATGTACTTTTATGAAGATTCCATACCTTGATAATTGGCTTTTCAGTCATGATAATGGTAACCCATCCAACGTATGGTAAAAACCTATAAGCATAAATAACTTCAAAACAAAAAACAGGCAGATCTATGCAGGAAGAGCAAAGTATAGTTGAATATGCAAGTATTTACCCTACAGCACGCCCCATTATATGATGTTGCTGAAGCCAAAGTTGGCCATGAGCATAAAGAAGTCTGTCATCACCAAAATTGTTATCACCTGCAAAGATAGGCATGTGTGACTGGTAAATTATACAAGACCGCAAGAAAAGCATGCTGGAATCTTTCTTCCATTGTAACAATATCTTATATATGG
>NW_021451772.1:0-2044 GCF_001605985.2 Dendrobium catenatum
GTCTGTCAGTTGCATACTGATGGGACATGTCTCTGGAAGCAACCCTATAAATTTGAGCCCATTCTGAGGTCTCTAACCTCAGAAACTTAATTAAAATCAATAGGCTATAAAACCTTCAAATATTTACAGCCTATGCCATTGGATTTGCCATTAAGAAGATTCTGACCTTGGAGCCTTCACCAAAGCCTCTAGTCACTTCCAGACCTTTAATCTTGATATGTTGAACATTAAACTGTATTTTTTTTTGGCCCACTTTGACCCCCAGTTGACCAGGGGTCAAAATGACCAGAATACCCCAATGGGGTTCAAATATTGATTTTCAACCAAATGAACTCCAAATTGAACGCAACCACTTCCAGCAAGTTTCAAATGTCATTTCAAATCTGTTGGGCCCATTCCTGATCCTTGGGACAACCTGGTTGACCAAGTCAACTGGTTTGACCCAAAAGGCCCTTTAAGGGTCCGAATAGATGTTTTGAACCAATTGATCTCCCCAGACCCTGGAACCATACCCAATAGACTATAAATATCATTTTGAATCTGTTGAACCCATTTCCAAACCCTGGACCTAACCGGTTGACCAAGTCAACCGATTTTGGCTTAAGGGCCCATTTAAGCCCTCTTGAACCATTTGACCCATTTGAACCATTCGAACTCTTAAACCATTTTCAAAGCATGATTGAAACTCATTCAAATTTATTTGAAGTTGATCCACCTTGATTTGACTTGGTCAAACATTGACCTATGATTAAAACCATGTATTATATACATCATTACAATCATTTGTTGAGTCTTATTAATTTAAGAACCCTTGAATCCATTTCATTTAAACATCTTGAACACCTCTTAGCTCAACCCAAGTCAAATCATGGTCATATTGACCAAGTCAACGATTAAGACTAGATTAAATCAGCTTGAAACCCTCCCAATTCTCAACCATTTGACCCTAAGTCATTAGGACTTTTTCAAAACACCTCAAGCCATTCTTTAATGTAACCTCACCATCCCATGTGGCATGTTGACTGGTCAAACAGTCAACATGAGCATTAAGAGTGGTCAAAGAGGGTCAAATCTTGCCTTAAGCTTAATACACTCCATTTATATTCCGTTTTATTTAACCCATCAGCTCTTACACTTCCTCATTTGCCAACTCAGCAGTCCAACATGGATTTTGATTGGTCAAATAGTCAAACCAAGGGGTAGGAGTGGTCAAATGTGGTCAAAATATTTGTTAAGCTTAATCCTTCCTATCTTAAACCCCTCCAGCAGTTTTAAAACCCTATGGAACCTTCTTTCATTTAATCTAAACCCTTAGATCAAGATCTAATGGCCTTTAATCAATTGAACATGGCATATAGGACAAAACACCCTTTCCATGTAGGATGTCCTTGATCCGTCCTTGGCTTATGCTCCCCACCTACTTCTGGAACACGTGGAGGCATCCTAGAAGCCTACCAAACTGATCTTAGCCGTCCAAACCAGCTAGGATCACTTGAATAGGGCAAAACTCCATTTCGAGCCCTCATTCTAACCCTAACCCTCTCTTACCCATCTAGAGTTCCTCCAGCCTGAATCACTGTTCCATTGAGCTCCCCAGAGATTCCTCAACACTCTCCCACCAAAATCCCTCCGGTCAAAGGTCTTTTCTGGCGAGATCCCGGCGATCCTAGCCTAAATCCGTTCAAGAGGATCTAGCAATCGATCCAGGAGTTTTTGAGCCGAGAAGTCTTCTTCAAAAAGGAGCGTGGACAGTCTACAAGTGCAACAAGATCATAAACGGTCTAATCCGTCCATTATCGAGGTGAAGATCTTTAACCCTAGTTAATACACTTAGTATTAAATAGAATATTATTTAGTAATTTTAAAGAAAACCTAGTTGTACCCCAACATTTCTGTTCATCATGTTGATTTGCATTTAAAATTTCAAGTCATTTGGTTGACCGGGTTGAGAGAATGAGCCGATTAACTTATCCTAGGGCTCATTCGCGAAACTGCTCAGGTTTACGAAATATTGGCCGTTGATCTGACGATCAACGATTGAGAT
>NW_021451773.1:0-707 GCF_001605985.2 Dendrobium catenatum
TATATTAAAGAGTTTCTAGCTTGCAAGAGTTAAAAAGTAAAGAGGCCAATGAAGCCAAATTGAAAAGAAAGATATATACACAAAAGTGTATCAAAGAATCAAAAGATGTTCAAAGAGCTAATCGAAGTGACAAGAGGCATAAAATGAGCCCACTAATGCAAGCTATCCTCTCTTTGCTAAAACTCTTAAAACTTACAGAACTCATTGATTATGTGATGCTTTCAAAGACTTGATTTCAATTTGGATGATTGAGAAAAATTACTTTGTTTTATTAATTATTAGATATTTTCTTTGTAAACAAGTCTTAAATGGATCTTCTTATCCTATTTAGTTATTATGAGTTAGGCCTCTATTTTCCAAAAGAATTTTGTACCCTGAATGTCCGATCTAGGGTTAATAGAATCAGATGTTCTACCTTCTTCTAATTGGGATTTATTAAACTCCTTGATCTCTTGGAACTTTAAAAGTTTAACTTTTTGAAAAATTCTCATATGATGCCTCTATAAAAAAAATAGAAAAATTAAAATCCAAAATATTCAATTTTGTTTTTTCTTGTACTATTTTTTTATCTGTTTTTCTTTTGTTTTATTTTTTGAGGGTCTTTATCATCACCATGCTTTCCTTGGTTTCATTTTCTATTCACATCATCCTGGCCGATACCTTTATCGTCATGGACGATAGGGCAAATTCTCTTCAAAATCCATCTG
>NW_021451774.1:0-236 GCF_001605985.2 Dendrobium catenatum
GGCAAGGTCTTAACCTCGACCTCAAAAAGGCAGTAACTTTCTAAAGATAGACCTTCTTCACTTTCGATTCGTGATATAAGCAGCGTTCGCCCCCTCCCAATCAAAACAAAATCAATCCAAGGGGGATTCGATTCGACCTCTTCCACACAGGTTAACGTCGTCGAGCAAAGGCTCCGACATACAACCTCCGAAAGGTTTTACATCCTTGGTGGATTCTCCCGACCTCTTCCACACAG
>NW_021451775.1:0-290 GCF_001605985.2 Dendrobium catenatum
CTTCATTTCCTGCTAATTAATCAAATTACACACAAGTAGCAGCCTTTGTATTCAAAAACTAAAACAAAAAAAAACTTTTACCCTCCCATCCTCACCCCTTGCTTTCTATATCTATAATCAAAAGATATCAGATGCACCACACCAGTGTTTTTAAAGCAGCCATCAAACTAGAACCACGGTTAAATAAAATATCTTTTGAAAAAGGGGCTTAGACGATGCAAGAGGTTCCTAGCAATGGGAGGTCAATTGCGGGTTGATGCACGCACCGTATCAATGCATTTGCAAGATAC
>NW_021451776.1:0-314 GCF_001605985.2 Dendrobium catenatum
AATTAGTTTTTGAAACTAAATTTTTTATCTCCCTACACTTTATTTATCGCATATGAATTTTTTGCAAGTTGTTGAATCTAATTCATAATTTTCTTAATCAAGAATTTTGCTTTGTCAATAGGATGAGTTTACTTTTGTTTTTTTAATATTTAAGAAAAGTAGCATATTCAAAAAAATTGTCCAATGATGACAAAAATAAAAGATTCGCATAGACGCCAAAATTGAAAAAAAAAATAGAATACATAAAGTGTATCAAAAGATGCGCAGTGCGCCATCCAATTGTCAAGATGCATAAAATGAGCCCACAAAGTTAA
>NW_021451777.1:0-380 GCF_001605985.2 Dendrobium catenatum
TCATCCACATAAATTTGAACAATGAGTATATCCTTTCAAAATTTCTTTAAAAAAGAGAGTTCTATCCACACTTCCTTTTTCAAAAGATCTTTCAAGAAGGAAGGTGCTAAACCTCTCATACCAAGCCCTAGGTGCCTGTTCCAATCCATATAATGCCTTTTTTAACTTGAAAACAAGATTTGGGTATTTAAAATTTTCAAAACCTGGAGGTTATTCTACAAAAACATCTTCCTCAATTGCCCCATTTAAAAAGGCACTTTTGACATGCATTTGAAACAATTTAAAACCTTTAAAACAGGAAAAGGTAAGTAAAACCCTAATTGCTTCAAGTCTAGCTACAGAGACAAAAGTCTTCTCAAAATCAATTCCTTCAATTTGAT
>NW_021451778.1:0-923 GCF_001605985.2 Dendrobium catenatum
CATGAAATCTTTCATATAATTGAAGAAACACTTACCCAAAGGCTTTTCCCACGTTTTTCCTAAGGATTCTCGCCGGAATCGCCGGCTTGGAAGGAGCTCCCACCGATTCTCCCTCTCTCCCGTCGCCCTCTCTCTCGTTCGGCCAAAAAAACGCACAAGGGACCGAATGTTTCGGTCCCTTAGGCGTGAAATGAGGTTTAAGGAAAATAAATTTGCATTTTACGCATGTGCCCTTATCTCTAAAAGTTTTCTTTTAATTCATGAAGGGCAAAATGGGTAGAAAAGGCCAAATTTTACTTAAACGAACTTCGGCGAATTTTAACTCCAAAACCGTGTGAAATTTAATATAAGTTCTTTATACCGTTTCGCTCGAAATTTCGAGACGAATCTAATGAAATTTATTTCGTCAATTTCCGACGACATCGAAATTGCACTTAAGTTCGTCGCAGCGCATCGATATGCGTGCGACGCACTCAATTGACGAATTTCGGGTTTTACACTATGAAAGATTACCTTCGGCTGTAAACTACAGGTGAAGGCTATCGAAGAAGAATAAGAGCTTGAAATCGCAGTCGTCACTCATCTGAAACGCATGCATGAAGGCCGTCAAAGGAAAACTAATGCACTAAATGCAAGAAAGAGAAAAGTCGAAGTCGCAATGGAAGATGAAGTTGTGAATCGCGATCCAACGAGGAAATGCTTTCAATAGCAAGTTTCGTAAGTTGAATCGCAGTGGAAGACGAAGGCACGAAGCCGCTATGCAGGCATGAGGCGAAAAAGAATACGAAAATACGAAATGAGTTAGGGCGTGAGGCGGGCCAGATTGCTAGGGTTTTTTCCTTGAAGTGTATAATGTAAGCTTTCTAATACTTAAAAATAATAATATTATAAATATAATATATACATATAATATAATCAAGTAG
>NW_021451779.1:0-229 GCF_001605985.2 Dendrobium catenatum
GAAATAGATAAAGAAAAATAGATGTAAGAAATGAAAATAAGATGTAGAATATTTTTATGTGGTTTGGCCCAAATTCCAATCCAACCTACATCCACGCTAGCCAACTTTTTAGTTATAATTCACTAATCCCATGTTTGCCTTACAAACCTCACTTCTTTAAACCAAAGAAGATCTTTACAACCTAAGTATTCTCATATACGGGCGAGTACAATCCAATCTAATTACATTT
>NW_021451780.1:0-361 GCF_001605985.2 Dendrobium catenatum
AGTGCAGTATGTATTACATAATGTTGCTCTATAATGCCTCGAGGTTTGATCTTTATTAGAACTAGTCGTCCAAGACCTCTAATTTCGAATATTCATCTATAACTTGATTTAACAAATGTAAAAAAAAAAGTTGAAAATATATGAAAGTATTTTCTCCACACCACATTCCATTTCCATTGCTTAGGATTCTTCTATTACAATTAATGAATGTGACTTTGCTATTAAATATTAAAATAATATAATTATAAGCAATGATCTAATTTATGAACAACCCTAAATTACCATTTAAAATAATAATTTCACAATATATATGTCACTCTTCAAAATATTAAATTTTTAGGCATGAATGTACCATAAATAA
>NW_021451781.1:0-244 GCF_001605985.2 Dendrobium catenatum
CCAGGCATCCTAGTCTATAAATCTTAGTTATAAGACCCATCACATGGGCCACTTAGCTTACAGGGCTAGGTCGTAAGGCCCATCATATAAACTTCCAAGGAAGCAAAAAGACCTACCCAACTAAAATCTTTAGGCTACCATTAGTGGAGGCTATAGGTCCCTACCAAAATCTAATCATATGAATAACTCTTGTTGAAGAATCAAAGCAAGAGCCTCAAGAGATAATTTCATCTTTAAATAATAT
>NW_021451782.1:0-316 GCF_001605985.2 Dendrobium catenatum
AAAAGAAAGATCTCTCAGCTCATCACCACCTTTATCTACCATTTTCTTAATGTAATTAATTACATTCTTATTATATTCTTCAATGATCAAGCCTTTGTAATCAAACAACCATTCCTTCACCATTTGCTTGATCGAAAGGAGAGCCTGAACCTCCAAAGCAACTGAATCCCAGTGTATATAAGTTTTGCCGAAGGACATTAAGAATCTCTCTTAGAAGTCTCTAAAACTCCTCCAATCCCAGCTTTATAAGATTTAAAAAGAGCCACATTTATGTTAACATTAATCCTATCAGGTGGAGGAGGATGCTAAGTATTCA
>NW_021451783.1:0-285 GCF_001605985.2 Dendrobium catenatum
AAAAAAAGGTATTCAAAACTACAAATGCAATAAAATTATACCGCTATTAAAGATAGAGGGAGAGATTTTCCCCAGCGGAGTTGCCATTTTTTTATTTGATTAAAAAAGTTGATTTTCAAAATATTATTTTTCTTTGGGATTTTTAAATTTCTAGAATCTTAGTTTTAAAATCAAACATGTCATTATTCACCTCGAGAGGCAAACATTTCATTTTCTAATGGGTTCAAATTTTAGAATTTTAAATTCAACCTAATTATCATAGTCAAACTCAGGGAAGAATTACAT
>NW_021451784.1:0-295 GCF_001605985.2 Dendrobium catenatum
AAACAATGAGATAGCAGAACATCTTTTCTCTCTTGGTCAGGCGCATCAAATTGTCCAAACAATCAAAAATCTGTAACAAATTCGGTCTAAGTAAGAAAAAATTTAAATCCGGAATCAGGTTAATAATTACATGAAAAGTAAAATCGCAACAAAAGAACAAATGATTGTGATCTTCAGGGGCATTGTGACAAAGGCAGCAGTCAGGATTAAACTGTATTGATCTCTTAATCAACAAGTCCGCCACTTTAAGCTTCTGCAAAATAGCCATCCATGTGAAAATTGAGTACCTAAGAGA